>NC_046259.1:314363-555346 GCF_009819885.2 Catharus ustulatus
TGTCCCCAACCCCCCTCGGTGTCACTTTTGTGTCCCCTTGGTGTCACCTCCCCCAACTGGATGTCACCTCGGTGTCCCCAACCCCCTCTCGGTGTCCCCTTGGTGTCCCCTCTCCCCCTTTCGTGCCACTTTGGTGTCCCCTTGATGTCACTTTTGTGTCACCTCCCCCCCTTTGGTGTCCCCTTGGTGTCACCTCGGTGTCCCCAACCCCCCTTTTGTGTCACCTCCCCCCCCTCCTCAATGTCCCCTCAGTGCCCCCAACCCCCCCCCAGTGTCACTTTTGTGTCACCTTGGTGTCACCTCCCCCCCCTTGATGTCACCTCAGTGTCCCCTCGGTGTCCCCTCCCCCACTTTGGTGTCATTTTTGTGTCACCTCCCCCCATGTTGGTGTCCCCAACCCCCCCTCGGTGTCACTTTGGTGTCCCCTCAGTGTCCCCTTCCCCTCCCTTCGTGTCATTTTTGTGTCACCTCGATGTCCCCAACTCCCCCACAGTGTCCTCTTGGTGTCACTTTTGTGTCACCTCCCCCCCTCAGTGTCACTTATGTGTCACCTCCCCCCCACCCTCGGTGTCACCTCGGTGTCCCCTCCCCCATTTTGTGTCCCTTGCCCCCCTTGGTGTCACCTCCCCCCCTTTGTGTCACCTTGGTGTCACCTTGATGTCCCCAACCCCCCCTTGGTGTCCCCTCCCCAACTTTGTGTCACTTTTGTGTCACCTCAGTGTCCCCAACCCCCCCCCAGTGTCACTTTTGTGTCCCCTCCCCCCCCCCCCCCCCCAGCGTTGCCATGGTGACAGGAAGGGACATTGGGGACATTGAGGGGACATTGGAGGGGACAGTGCCACCCTGGCTGTCACCAAGGTGCCACCCCCGGTGTCCCCAACCCCCTGGTGGCATTGTCACCTTTCTGTCGTTGTCACCTCTGTCACTGTCACCTCTGTGTCATTGTCACCTCTGTGTCACTGTCATTGTCACCTCTGTGTCATTGTCACCTCTGTCACTGTCACCTCTGTCACTGTCACCTCTGTCACTGTCACCTCTGTGTCACTGTCACCTCTGTGTCATTGTCACCTCTGTGTCATTGTCACCTCTGTGTCACTGTCACCTCTGTCACTGTCACCTCTGTCACTGTCACCTCTGTGTCACTGTCACCTCTGTGTCACTGTCACCTCTGTGTCATTGTCACCTCTGTGTCACTGTCACCTCTGTGTCATTGTCACCTCTGTGTCATTGTCACCTCTGTGTCATTGTCACCTCTGTCACTGTCACCTCTGTCACTGTCACCTCTGTGTCACTGTCACCTCTGTGTCATTGTCACCTCTGTGTCACTGTCACCTCTGTGTCATTGTCACCTCTGTGTCATTGTCACCTCTGTGTCACTGTCACCTCTGTCACTGTCACCTCTGTCACTGTCACCTCTGTGTCACTGTCACCTCTGTGTCACTGTCACCTCTGTGTCATTGTCACCTCTGTGTCACTGTCACCTCTGTGTCACTGTCACCTCTGTGTCACTGTCATTGTCACCTCTGTGTCACTGTCACCTCTGTGTCACTGTCACCTCTGTCACTGTCACCTCTGTCACTGTCACCTCTGTGTCACTGTCACCTCTGTGTCACTGTCATTGTCACCTCTGTGTCACTGTCACCTCTGTGTCACTGTCACCTCTGTCACTGTCACCTCTGTCATTGTCACCTCTGTGTCACTGTCACCTCTGTGTCACTGTCACCTCTGTCATTGTCACCTCTGTGTCACTGTCACCTCTGTCACTGTCACCTCTGTGTCATTGTCACCTCTGTGTCACTGTCACCTCTGTCACTGTCACCTCTGTGTCATTGTCACCTCTGTGTCACCTCTGTGTCACTGTCACCTCTGTGTCACTGTCACCTCTGTGCCATTGTCACCTCTGTCACTGTCACCTCTGTGTCATTGTCACCTCTGTGTCACCTCTGTGTCACTGTCACCTCTGTGTCACTGTCACCTCTGTGTCACTGTCACCTCTGTCATTGTCACCTCTGTGTCACTGTCACCTCTGTGTCACTGTCACCTCTGTCATTGTCACCTCTGTGTCATTGTCACCTCTGTGTCACTGTCACCTCTGTGTCATTGTCACCTCTGTGTCACTGTCACCTCTGTCACTGTCACCTCTGTGTCACTGTCACCTCTGTCATTGTCACCTCTGTGTCGCTGTCACCTCTGTGTCATTGTCACCTTGGTTTAGGTGGCCCTGCTGCTGGCAGTGTCCCCAAATGTCCCCAGATGTCCCCAGATGTCCCTGGTGTCCTCCCCACCTGTCCCTGTGTCCCTGTCCCCTGCTGTGGCCTGTCGGTGTCACCTGTGAGTGTCCCCTGTAACTGTCATTGTCAGTGTCCCTGTCAGTGTCACCTGTCTGTGTCACCGTCCCTGTCCCTGTGTCCCTCTTGGTGTCCCCTGTCCCCTGGTGACCCTGGCAGTGTCACTGTCCCCGTGTCACCTGTCCCCATGTCCCTGTCTGTGTCCCTGTCACCTGTCCCTGTCCCCTGTGTCCCCTGTCCCCGTGTCTGTCTTGGTGTCCTCTGCCACCCCAGTGTCCCTGTCCCTGTCCTCTGTCCTGTGTCCCTTTGTCACCCTGTCCCTGTCCCCGTGTCCCTGTCGGTGTCACCTGTCAGTGTCACCTGTGGGTGTCCCTCTGTCAGTGTCAGTGTCACCTGTCCCTGTCCCTGTCATTGTTCCCATATCTGTGTCAGTGTCCCCTGTCCCCGTGTCCCTCTTGGTGTCCTCTGCCACCCCAGTGTCCCTGTCATTGTCACTGTCCCCATTCCCTTTCAGTGTCCCTGTCCCTGGCAGTGTCACCTGTCTGTGTCTCTGTCCCCTGTCCCCTGGTGACCCTGCCCTGTGTCCCTTTGTCACCCTGTCCCCTGCTGTGACCTGTCCCTCTCACCTGTGGGTGTCCCCATGTCCCTGTCAGTGTCCCCTGTCCCCTGGTGACCCTGTCCCTGTGTCCCTTTGTCACCCTGTCTCTGTGTCACTGCTGTGACCTGGCAGTGTCACCTGGCAGTGTCCCTGTCCCCATGTCCGTGTCCCTGTGTCTGTCCCTGTGTCCCTGTCCCCTGCTGTGACCTGTGGATGTCCCCTGTCCGTGTCAGTGTCACCTGTCCCTGGCAGTGTCTGTGTCACCTGGCAGTGTTCCTGTCCCTGTCCCCTGCTGTGACCTGTCAGTGTCACCTGTGGGTGTCCCCATGTCCCTGTTGGTGTCACCTGTCCCTGTGTCCCTTTCAGTGTCACCTGTCCCTGTCATTGTCCCTGTCAATGTCCTTGTCCCCTGTCCCTGTTGCTGTCCCCTGTCCCCTGTGTCCCTGTCCCTGTCACCTGTGGGTGTCCCCTGGTGTCCCTGGGAGTGTCACTGTCCCCTGCTGTGACCTGTGGGCTTCCCTCTGTCCCTGTCAGTGTCCCCTGTCTGTGTCACTGTCCCCTGTGTCCCCATGTCCATCTTGGTGTCCTCTGCCACCCCAGTGACCCTGTCAGTGTCCCCTGGTGACCTTGTCCCTCTATCCCCTGTTCTGTGTCCCTTTGTCACCCTGTCCCCTGCTGTGACCTGTGAGTGTCACCTGTCAGTGTCCCCATGTCCCTGTCAGTGTCACTTGTCCGTGTCAGTGACCCTGTCCCTGTGTCCCTTTGTCACCCTGTTCCTGTCCCCGTGTCCCTGTCGGTGTCACCTGGCAGTGTCACCTGTCCCTGTCAGTGTCACCTGTTGGTGTCCCCATGTCCCTGTCAGTGTCACCTGCCACCCCTGCTGACCCTGTCCCTGTGTCCCCTGTCCTTGTGTCCCTGTGTCCATCTTGGTGTCTCCTGTCCCTGTCAGTGTCACCTGTCCTGTGTCACCTGTCCCTGTCCCCTGTCCTGTGTCCATCTTGGTGTCCTCTGCCACCCCTGGTGACCCTGGCAGTGTCACTGTCCCCGTGTCACCTGTCCCTGTGTCCTCATGTCCCCTGCTGTGACCTGTGGGTGTCCCTGTCAATGTCCCCTGTCTGTGTCAGTGTCACCTGTCCCTGTCCCCTGTGTCCCCTGTCCCTGTGTCCGTCTTGGTGTCCCCTGCCACCCCTGGTGACCCTGGTGACACTCAGTGTCCCTGTCCCTGTGTCCCTGACAGTGTCACTTCTCAGTGTCACCTCTCTGTGTCACTGTGTCACTGTGTCACTGTGTCACTGTCACTGTGTCACTGTGTCACTGTGTCACTGTCACTGTGTCACTGTCACTGTCACTGTGTCACTGTGTCACTGTGTCACTGTCACTGTGTCACTGTGTCACTGTCACTGTGTCACTGTGTCACTGTGTCACTGTGTCACTGTCACTGTGTCACTGTGTCCCTGTGTCACTGTGTCACTGTGTCACTGTCACTGTCACTGTGTCACTGTCACTGTGTCACTGTCACTGTGTCACTGTCACTGTGTCACTGTGTCACTGTGTCACTGTCACTGTGTCACTGTCACTGTGTCACTGTGTCACTGTCACTGTGTCACTGTGTCACTGTGTCACTGTCCCTGTGTCACTGTGTCACTGTCACTGTGTCACTGTCACTGTGTCACTGTGTCCCTGTGTCACTGTGTCACTGTGTCACTGTCACTGTGTCACTGTCACTGTGTCACTGTGTCACTGTGTCACTGTGTCACTGTCACTGTGTCACTGTGTCACTGTCACTGTGTCACTGTCACTGTGTCACTGTGTCACTGTGTCACTGTGTCACTGTGTCACTGTGTCACTGTCACTGTGTCACTGTCACTGTGTCACTGTGTCACTGTCACTGTCACTGTGTCACTGTGTCACTGTCACTGTGTCACTGTGTCACTGTCACTGTGTCACTGTGTCACTGTGTCACTGTGTCACTGTCACTGTGTCACTGTGTCACTGTCACTGTGTCACTGTGTCACTGTGTCACTGTGTCACTGTCACTGTGTCACTGTCACTGTCACTGTGTCACTGTGTCACTGTGTCACTGTGTCACTGTGTCACTGTCACTGTGTCACTGTCACTGTCACTGTGTCACTGTCACTGTCACTGTGTCACTGTGTCACTGTCACTGTGTCACTGTGTCACTGTGTCACTGTGTCACTGTCACTGTCACTGTGTCACTGTCCCTGTGTCACTGTGTCACTGTGTCACTGTCACTGTGTCACTGTCACTGTGTCACTGTCACTGTGTCACTGTCCCTGTGTCACTGTGTCACTGTGTCACTGTCACTGTGTCACTGTCACTGTCACTGTGTCACTGTGTCACTGTGTCACTGTGTCACTGTCACTGTCACTGTGTCACTGTCACTGTGTCACTGTGTCACTGTCACTGTGTCACTGTGTCACTGTGTCACTGTCACTGTGTCACTGTGTCACTGTCACTGTGTCACTGTCACTGTGTCACTGTCACTGTGTCACTGTGTCACTGTCACTGTCACTGTGTCACTGTCACTGTGTCACTGTGTCACTGTCACTGTGTCACTGTCACTGTGTCACTGTCACTGTGTCACTGTGTCACTGTCACTGTGTCACTGTGTCACTGTGTCACTGTGTCACTGTGTCACTGTGTCACTGTGTCACTGTCACTGTGTCACTGTCACTGTGTCACTGTCACTGTGTCACTGTCACTGTGTCACTGTGTCACTGTGTCACTGTGTCACTGTGTCACTGTGTCACTGTCACTGTGTCACTGTCACTGTGTCACTGTCACTGTGTCACTGTCACTGTCACTGTGTCACTGTGTCACTGTCACTGTGTCACTGTGTCACTGTCACTGTCACTGTGTCACTGTGTCACTGTGTCACTGTGTCACTGTGTCACTGTCACTGTGTCACTGTCACTGTCACTGTGTCACTGTGTCACTGTGTCACTGTGTCACTGTCACTGTGTCACTGTCACTGTGTCACTGTGTCACTGTGTCACTGTGTCACTGTGTCACTGTGTCACTGTCACTGTCACTGTGTCACTGTCACTGTGTCACTGTCACTGTGTCACTGTCACTGTGTCACTGTGTCACTGTCACTGTGTCACTGTCACTGTGTCACTGTGTCACTGTGTCACTGTGTCACTGTGTCACTGTCACTGTGTCCCTGTGTCACTGTGTCACTGTCACTGTGTCACTGTGTCACTGTCACTGTGTCACTGTCACTGTCACTGTGTCACTGTCACTGTGTCCCTGTGTCACTGTGTCACTGTCACTGTGTCACTGTCACTGTGTCACTGTGTCACTGTCACTGTGTCACTGTGTCACTGTGTCACTGTCACTGTGTCACTGTCACTGTGTCACTGTGTCACTGTGTCACTGTCACTGTGTCACTGTCACTGTGTCACTGTGTCACTGTCACTGTCACTGTGTCACTGTGTCACTGTGTCACTGTCACTGTGTCACTGTCACTGTGTCACTGTGTCACTGTCACTGTGTCACTGTCACTGTCACTGTGTCACTGTCACTGTGTCCCTGTGTCACTGTGTCACTGTCACTGTGTCACTGTCACTGTGTCACTGTGTCACTGTCACTGTCACTGTGTCACTGTGTCACTGTGTCACTGTCACTGTGTCACTGTCACTGTGTCACTGTGTCACTGTCACTGTGTCCCTGTGTCACTGTGTCACTGTCACTGTGTCACTGTCACTGTGTCACTGTGTCACTGTCACTGTCCCCAGGCCAGGCCCAGGAGGTGCAGACAGAGAATGTCACTGTCCTTGAAGGTGGCACTGCAGAGATCACCTGTCCTGTGTCCCTGTGTCACTGTGTCACTGTGTCACTGTGTCACTGTGTCACTGTCACTGTGTCACTGTCACTGTGTCACTGTGTCACTGTGTCACTGTCACTGTGTCACTGTCACTGTGTCACTGTGTCACTGTCACTGTCACTGTGTCACTGTGTCACTGTGTCACTGTCACTGTGTCACTGTCACTGTGTCACTGTGTCACTGTCACTGTGTCACTGTCACTGTCACTGTGTCACTGTCACTGTGTCCCTGTGTCACTGTGTCACTGTCACTGTGTCACTGTCACTGTGTCACTGTGTCACTGTCACTGTGTCACTGTGTCACTGTGTCACTGTCACTGTGTCACTGTCACTGTGTCACTGTGTCACTGTGTCACTGTCACTGTGTCACTGTCACTGTGTCACTGTGTCACTGTCACTGTGTCACTGTCACTGTGTCACTGTGTCACTGTCACTGTCACTGTCACTGTGTCACTGTCACTGTGTCACTGTGTCACTGTCACTGTGTCACTGTCACTGTGTCACTGTCACTGTGTCACTGTGTCACTGTCACTGTGTCACTGTCACTGTCACTGTGTCACTGTCACTGTGTCACTGTGTCACTGTCACTGTGTCACTGTCACTGTCACTGTCACTGTCACTGTGTCACTGTGTCACTGTCACTGTGTCACTGTGTCACTGTGTCACTGTGTCACTGTGTCACTGTGTCACTGTCACTGTCCCCAGGCCAGGCCCAGGAGGTGCAGACAGAGAATGTCACTGTCCTTGAAGGTGGCACTGCAGAGATCACCTGTCCTGTGTCCCTGTGTCACTGTGTCACTGTGTCACTGTCACTGTGTCACTGTCACTGTGTCACTGTGTCACTGTGTCACTGTCACTGTGTCACTGTGTCACTGTGTCACTGTGTCACTGTCACTGTGTCACTGTGTCACTGTGTCACTGTGTCACTGTGTCACTGTGTCACTGTCACTGTGTCACTGTCACTGTGTCACTGTGTCACTGTGTCACTGTCACTGTGTCACTGTCACTGTGTCACTGTGTCACTGTCACTGTGTCACTGTGTCACTGTGTCACTGTGTCACTGTGTCACTGTGTCACTGTCACTGTCACTGTGTCACTGTGTCACTGTCACTGTGTCACTGTGTCACTGTGTCACTGTCACTGTCACTGTCACTGTGTCACTGTCACTGTGTCACTGTCACTGTGTCACTGTGTCACTGTCACTGTCACTGTCACTGTGTCACTGTGTCACTGTGTCACTGTGTCACTGTGTCACTGTGTCACTGTCACTGTGTCACTGTGTCACTGTGTCACTGTCACTGTCACTGTGTCACTGTGTCACTGTCACTGTGTCACTGTCACTGTGTCACTGTCACTGTGTCACTGTGTCACTGTGTCACTGTCACTGTGTCACTGTCACTGTGTCACTGTGTCACTGTCACTGTGTCACTGTGTCACTGTGTCACTGTCACTGTGTCACTGTGTCACTGTCACTGTGTCACTGTCACTGTGTCACTGTCACTGTGTCACTGTGTCACTGTGTCACTGTGTCACTGTGTCACTGTGTCACTGTCCCTGTGTCACTGTGTCACTGTGTCACTGTGTCACTGTGTCACTGTGTCACTGTGTCACTGTCACTGTGTCACTGTGTCACTGTGTCACTGTCACTGTCACTGTGTCACTGTGTCACTGTCACTGTGTCACTGTCACTGTGTCACTGTGTCACTGTCACTGTGTCACTGTCACTGTGTCACTGTCACTGTGTCACTGTGTCCCTGTCACTGTGTCACTGTGTCACTGTCACTGTGTCACTGTGTCACTGTGTCACTGTGTCACTGTCACTGTGTCACTGTGTCACTGTGTCACTGTGTCACTGTCACTGTGTCACTGTCACTGTGTCACTGTGTCACTGTGTCACTGTCACTGTGTCACTGTGTCACTGTCACTGTGTCACTGTGTCACTGTGTCACTGTGTCACTGTCACTGTCACTGTGTCACTGTGTCACTGTGTCACTGTGTCACTGTGTCACTGTCACTGTGTCACTGTCACTGTGTCACTGTCACTGTGTCACTGTGTCACTCTGTCACTGTGTCACTGTGTCACTGTGTCCCTGTGTCACTGTCACTGTGTCACTGTCACTGTGTCACTGTCACTGTGTCACTGTGTCACTCTGTCACTGTCACTGTGTCACTGTCACTGTGTCACTGTGTCACTGTGTCACTGTGTCACTGTGTCACTGTCACTGTGTCACTGTGTCACTGTCACTGTGTCACTGTCACTGTGTCACTGTGTCACTGTGTCACTGTGTCACTGTCACTGTGTCACTGTCACTGTGTCACTGTCACTGTGTCACTGTGTCACTGTGTCACTGTCACTGTGTCACTGTCACTGTCACTGTCACTGTGTCACTGTCACTGTGTCACTGTCACTGTGTCACTGTCACTGTGTCACTGTGTCACTGTCACTGTGTCACTGTGTCACTGTGTCACTGTGTCACTGTCACTGTGTCACTGTCACTGTCACTGTGTCACTGTCACTGTGTCACTGTGTCACTGTGTCACTGTGTCACTGTGTCACTGTCACTGTGTCACTGTCACTGTCACTGTCACTGTGTCACTGTCACTGTGTCACTGTCACTGTGTCACTGTCACTGTGTCACTGTGTCACTGTCACTGTGTCACTGTGTCACTGTGTCACTGTGTCACTGTGTCACTGTGTCACTGTCACTGTGTCACTGTCACTGTGTCACTGTGTCACTGTCACTGTGTCACTGTCACTGTGTCACTGTCACTGTCACTGTGTCACTGTCACTGTGTCACTGTGTCACTGTGTCACTGTGTCACTGTGTCACTGTCACTGTCACTGTGTCACTGTGTCACTGTGTCACTGTCCCCAGGCCAGGCTCAGGAGGTGCAGACAGAGAATGTCACTGTCCTGGAGGGTGGCACTGCAGAGATCACCTGTCCTGTGTCACTGTGTCACTGTCACTGTGTCACTGTGTCACTGTCACTGTCCCCAGGCCAGGCCCAGGAGGTGCAGACAGAGAATGTCACCGTGCTGGAGGGTGGCACTGCAGAGATCACCTGTCCTGTGTCACTGTGTCACTGTGTCACTGTGTCACTGTGTCACTGTGTCACTGTCCCTGTGTCACTGTGTCACTGTGTCACTGTCACTGTGTCACTGTCACTGTGTCACTGTGTCACTGTGTCACTGTCACTGTCCCCAGGCCAGGCTCAGGAGGTCCAGGCAGAGAATGTCACCGTGCTGGAGGGTGGCACTGCAGAGATCACCTGTCCTGTGTCACTGTGTCACTGTCACTGTGTCACTGTCACTGTGTCACTGTGTCACTGTGTCACTGTGTCACTGTGTCACTGTCACTGTCCCCAGGCCAGGCCCAGGAGGTCCAGGCAGAGAATGTCACCGTGCTGGAGGGTGGCACTGCAGAGATCACCTGTCCTGTGTCACTGTGTCACTGTCACTGTGTCACTGTCACTGTGTCACTGTCACTGTCACTGTGTCACTGTGTCACTGTGTCACTGTGTCACTGTCACTGTGTCACTGTGTCACTGTGTCACTGTGTCACTGTGTCACTGTGTCACTGTCACTGTGTCACTGTGTCACTGTGTCACTGTCACTGTGTCACTGTGTCCCCTGGTGACCCTGTGTCATTGTCACTGTCCCCAGGCCAGGCCCAGGAGGTCCAGGCTGAGAATGTCACTGTCCTGGAGGGTGGCACTGCAGAGATCACCTGTCCTGTGTCACTGTGTCACTGTCACTGTCACTGTGTCACTGTCACTGTCACTGTGTCACTGTGTCACTGTGTCACTGTGTCACTGTGTCACTGTGTCACTGTGTCACTGTCACTGTCCCCAGGCCAGGCTCAGGAGGTCCAGGCTGAGAATGTCACCGTGCTGGAGGGTGGCACTGCAGAGATCACCTGTCACCTGCACAGGTACGACGGCTCCATCGTCGTCATCCAGAACCCGGCGCGACAAACGCTGTTCTTCAACGGGACACGAGGTGAGGGGACACTGAGGGGACACTGGGGACATTGGGGGGATTGGGGACATTGGGGGGATTGGGGACAGTGGGGACAGTGAGGGGACATTGAGGGACCTGGCACAGCAAACGCTGTTCTTCAACGGGACACGAGGTGAGGGGACATGGGGACACTGAGGGGACACTGGGGACATTGGGGGGATTGGGGACATGGGGACACTGACGGGACATTGGGGACAGTGGGGACATTGAGGACATGGGGACGCTGTTCTTCAATGGGACACGAGGTGAGGGGACACTGAGGGGACATGGGGACACTGAGGGGACATTGGGGACAGTGGGGACATTGGGGACATTGGGGACATGGGGACATTGAGGGACCTGGCACAGCAAATGCTGTTCTTCAATGGGACACGAGGTGAGGGGACACTGAGGGGACACTGGGGACATTGGGGACCTTGGGGACAGTGAGGGGACATTGGGGACATTGGGGACATGGGGACAGTCAGGGGACAGTGGGGACACTGAGGGGACAGTGGGGACATTGAGGGGACATTGGGGACAGTGAGGGGACCGTGGGGACACTGAGGGGACACTGGGGATAATGGGGACAATGGAGACATGGGGACAGTGGGGACACTGAGGGGACTGGGGACAGTGAGGGGACATTGGGGACATTGGGGACACTGAGGGGACATTGGGGACACTGAGGAGACATTGGGGACAGTCAGGGGATTGGGGACATTGAGGGGACATTGGGGACAGTGAGGGACCAAGCACAGCAAACGCTGTTCTTCAACGGGACACGAGGTGAGGGGACACTGAGGGGACAGTCAGGGGACATGGGGGGGCTGGGGACACTGAGGGGACATTGGGACACTGAGGGGACATTGGGGACAGTGAGGGGACATGGGGACATTGGGGGGATTGGGGACATTGGGACATTGTTCTTCAACGGGACACGAGGTGAGGGGACAGTGGGGACATTGGGGACATTGGGGACAGTGGGGGGATTGGGGACAGTCAGGGGACACTGAGGGGATTGGGGACATTGAGGGGACACTGAGGGGACATTGGACACATTGAGGGGATGGGGACCTTGGGGACATCAAGGGGACATTGAGGGGACATTGGGGACATTGCTGCCCTTGTCCCCAGCGCTGAAGGACGAGCGTTTCGAGCTGGGGCTGTCAGGGGTGACCCTGTGACCCCATGGCTGTCACTGTGACCCCTGGGTGACCCTGTGACCCCTGGGTGACCCCTGGTTGTCACTGTGACCCCAAGGTGACACTCCTGTCCTTGTCCTTGTCCCCAGCCCTTAAGGACGAGCGTTTCGAGCTGGGGCTGTCAGGGGTGACCCTGTGACCCCTAGGATGACACTGTGACCCTGGGGGTGTCCCTGTGACCCCTGGGTGACCCTGTGACCCCTGGGTGACCCTGTGGGTGACACTGTGACCCCTAGGTGACACTGTTGTCATTGTCCCTTTGTCCCCAGCCCTTAAGGACAAGCGTTTCGAGCTGGGGCTGTCCCTGGGGGGGTCTGGGTGACCCTGTGACCCCAGGGATGGCACTGTGACCCCTGGGTGACCCTGTGGGTGACACTGTGACCCCTGGGTGACCCCAAGGTGACACTCCTGTCCCTGTCCCTTTGTCCCCAGCGCTGAAGGACGAGCGTTTCGAGCTGGGGCTGTCAGGGGGTCTGGGTGACCCTGTGACCCCATGGCTGTCCCTGTGACCCCAAGGTGTCCCTATGACCCCTGGGTGACCCTGTGGGATGACACTATGACCCAAGGTGACACTGTTGTCATTGTCCCTTTGTCCCCAGTGCTGAAGGACGAGCGTTTCGAGCTGGGGCTGTCAGGGGTGACCCTGTGACCCCATGGCTGTCCCTGTGACCCCATGGCTGTCCCTATGACCCCTGGGTGACCCTGTGACCCCTGGGTGACCCCTGGCTGTCACTGTGACCTCTGGGATGGCACTGTGACCCCAAGGTGACATTGTTGTCATTGTCCCCAGCGCTGAAGGACGAGCGTTTCGAGCTGGGGCTGTCAGGGGTGACCCTGTGACCCCATGGCTGTCACTGTGACCCCTGGGTGACCCTGTGGGTGACCCTGTGACCCCAAGGTGACATTGTGACACTGTGACACTGTGACATTGTTGTCCCCAGCGCTGAAGGACGAGCGTTTCGAGCTGGCCGAGTTCAGTCGCCGCCGCCTGCGGCTCCGCCTGGCCCGGGCGCGCCTGGACGACGAGGGCGGCTACTTCTGTCAGCTGTACGCTGATGATACTCACCATCAGATAGCAACTCTGACTGTGCTAGGTGAGATATACCTGGGGACACACCTGGGGACACCTGGGGACAGGTACAGCACACCTGAGGACACCTGAGATACACCTGAGTACAGCTGGGTACACCTGGGCACACAGGGACACTTCTGCCAGCTCTACGCTGATGATACCCATCATCAGATTGCTACATTGACTGTGCTGGGTATGTGACACCTGGGGACACACCTGGGGACACCTGGGGACACCTGAGACACACCTGGGGACATCTGAGATACACCTGAGATACAGCACAGCACACCTGGGCACACAGGGACACTTCTGCCAGCTGTATGCTGATGATACCCATCACCAGATTGCTACATTGACTGTGCTAGGTGAGACACACCTGGGGACACCTGGGGACACCTGAGATACACCTGAGATACACCTGAGATACCTGAGATACACCTGGGGACACCTGGGCACACAGGGACACTTCTGCCAGCTGTATGCTGATGATACTCATCACCAGATAGCCACACTCACTGTGCTAGGTGAGACACACCTGGGGACACACCTGGGCACACCTGGGGACACCTGGGGACACCTGGGGACACCTGAGATACAGCACAGCACACCTGGGCACACAGGGACACTTCTGTCAGCTCTACGCTGATGATACTCACCACCAGATAGCCACACTGACTGTGCTAGGTGAGACACACCTGGGGACACACCTGGGGACACCTGGGCACACCTGGGGACACCTGGGGACAGGTACAGCACACCTGAGATACAGCACAGCACACCTGGGCACACCTGGGCACACAGGGACACTTCTGTCAGCTGTACGCTGATGATACTCATCATCAGATTGCTACATTGACTGTTCTAGGTGAGAGACACACCTGGGGACACACCTGGGGACACCTGGGGACACCTGGGGACACCTGGGGACAGGTACAGCACACCTGAGATACAGCACAGCACACCTGGGCACACAGGGACACTTCTGCCAGCTGTATGCTGATGATACTCATCACCAGATTGCCACACTGACTGTGCTGGGTATGTGACACCTGGGGACACCTGGGGACAGGTACAGCACACCTGGGAACACCTGAGATACACCTGGGTACACCTGGGGACACAGGGACACTTCTGTCAGCTCTATGCTGATGATACTCATCATCAGATAGCTACACTCACTGTGCTGGGTATGTCACACCTGGGGACACCTGGGGACACCTGGGGACAGGTACAGCACACCTGGGAACACCTGAGATACAGCACAGCACACCTGGGCACACAGGGACACTTCTGTCAGCTCTACGCTGATGATACCCATCACCAGATAGCTACATTGACAGTGCTAGGTGAGATATACCTGGGGACACCTGGGGACACCTGGGGACACCTGGGGACAGCTGGGGACACCTGGGGACAGGTACAGTACACCTGAGATACACCTGAGACACCTGGGATACACCTGGGCACACAGGGACACTTCTGTCAGCTGTACGCTGATGATACTCACCATCAGATAGCCACACTGACTGTGCTAGGTGAGAGACACACCTGGGGACACACCTGGGGACACCTGGGGACACCTGGGATACACCTGAGTATACCTGAGATACACCTGGGTACAGCTGGGCACACAGGGACACTTCTGCCAGCTCTACGCTGATGATACCCATCACCAGATTGCTACATTGACAGTGCTAGGTGAGACACACCTGGGGACACACCTGGGGACACCTGGGGACACCTGGGGACACCTGGGGACAGGTACAGCACACCTGGGCACACAGGGACACTTCTGCCAGCTGTACGCTGATGATACTCACCATCAGATAGCAACTCTGACAGTGCTAGGTGAGAGACACCTGGGGACACACCTGGGGACAGGTACAGCACACTTGGGGACAGCTGGGAACAGCTGGGCACACCTGGGCACACAGGGACACTTCTGTCAGTTGTACACTGATGATACCATCACCAGATAGCAACTCTGACTGTGCTGGGTATGTCACACCTGGGGACACACCTGGGGACACCTGGGGACAGGTACAGCACACCTGGGATACAGCACAGCACACCTGGGCACACAGGGACACTTCTGTCAGCTGTACGCTGATGATACCCATCACCAGATAGCCACCTTGACAGTTCTAGGTATGTGACACCTGGGGACACCTGGGGACACCTGGGGACACCTGGGGACAGGTACAGCACACCTGGGGACACCTGGGATACACCTGAGATACAGCACAGCACACCTGGGCACACAGGGACACTTCTGTCAGCTCTACGCTGATGATACTCACCATCAGATTGCTACATTGACTGTGCTAGGTGAGACACACCTGGGGACACACCTGGGGACACACCTGGGGACACCTGGGTACAGCTGGGGACAGGTACAGCACACCTGAGATACACCTGGGCACACAGGGACACTTCTGCCAGCTGTACGCTGATGATACCCATCATCAAATAGCCACTCTGACTGTCCTAGGTGAGAGACACACCTGGGGACACACCTGGGGACACCTGGGGACACCTGGGGACAGGTACAGCACACCTGTGCACACCTGGGCACACAGGGACACTTCTGCCAGCTCTACGCTGATGATACCCATCATCAGATTGCTACATTGACTGTGCTAGGTGAGACACACCTGGGGACACCTGGGGACACCTGGGGACACCTGGGGACAGGTACAGCACACCTGAGATACAGCACAGCACACCTGGGCACACAGGGACACTTCTGTCAGCTCTACGCTGATGATACTCATCACCAGATAGCCACTCTGACTGTGCTAGGTGAGAGACACCTGGGGACAGGTACAACACACCTGGGGACACACCTGGGGACACCTGGGCACACCTGGGGACAGGTACAGCACACCTGAGGTACAGCACAGCACACCTGGGCACACAGGGACACTTCTGCCAGCTCTACGCTGATGATACCCATCACCAGATTGCTACATTAACTGTTCTAGGTATGTGACACCTGGGGACACCTGGGGACACACCTGGGGACACCTGGGGACAGCTGGGGACAGGTACAGCACACCTGGGGACAGGTACAGAACACCTGAGATACAGCTGGGCACACCTGGGGACACCTGGGGACAGGTGCCACCTGAGCTGACACCTGTCCCTCATCTCTGTGTCTTTGTTTTTCTCACCTGTCTCACCTGGATCTCACCTGGCTGTTCCTGTATCACCTGGATGTCACCTGGATGTCCTTGACCCTCACCTGGATCTCACCTGGATTTCATCTGGACCTCACCTGGCCCTCACCTCTCTCACCTGGATCTCACCTGTCTCACCTGGCTGTTCCTGTATCACCTGGATATCACCTGGATCTCACCTGTCTCACCTGTTTCACCTGGCCCTCACCTGACTGTTCCTGGCTCTCACCTGGATGTTCCTGGATCTCACCTGAATCTCACCTGGATCTCACCTGTCTCACCTGGTTCTCACCTGGATTGCACCTGGCTGTTCCTGGCTCTCACCTGTCTCACCTGGCCCTCACCTGTCTCTCACCTGGCTGTTCTGAATCTCACCTGGATGTCACCTGGTTCTCACCTGGATGTTCCTGGATCTCACCTGAATCTCAACTGATTCTCACCTGGATCTCACCTGGATCTCACCTGTCTCACCTGGATCTCACCTGTCTCACCTGGCTGTTCTGGATGTCACCTGGCCCTCACCTGTCTCACCTGGATCTCACCTGTCTCACCTGGATCTCACCTGACTCACCTGGATCTCACCTGACTCTTACCTGTCCCACCTGTCTCACTTGGCTGTTCTGGCTCTCACCTTGCTCTCACCTGTCCCACCTGTTTCACCTGGATCTCACCTGGATTTCATCTGGATCTCACCTGGCTGTACCTGGATGTCACCTGGATCTCACCTGGATTTCATCTGGCCCTCACCTGTCTCACCTGGATATCACCTGAATCTGACCTGGATCTCACCTGGCCCTCACTTGGATCTCACCTGTCTGATCTCACCTGTCTCACCTGTCTGTATCTCACCTGTCTCACCTGTCTCACCTGACCCTCACCTGGATCTCACCTGGATTTCATCTGGATCTCACCTGGCCCTCACCTGCATCTCACCTGGATCTCACCTGTCTCACCTGTCTGATCTCACCTGTCCCTGTCTCACCTGTCCCACCTGATCTCACCTGTCTGTATCTCACCTGTCCATGTCTCACTTGTCTCACCTGTCTCACCTGTCCAATCTCACCTGTCCATGTCTCACCTGTCCCACCTGTCTGTCTCTCACCTGTCTGTCCCTTACCTGTCTCTCACCTGTCAGTGCCCCCCGAGGAGCCGCAGGTGGAGGCGTCGGCGCTGGCGGTGGAGGGGGGGGAGCTGGAGCTCACCTGTCTGGTGCCCCGGGCGCGACCCCTGGCCACGCTCAGGTGGTACCGGGACCGCCGGGAGCTGCCAGGTGAGCTCACCTGGGGGGAGGGACACACCTGGGGGGGAGGGACACACCTGGGGACACACCTGAGACACACCTGGGGGGGAGGGACACACCTGGGGACAGCTGGGGACACACCTGGAGACACCTGAGACACACCTGGGCACACCTGGGGACACCTGAGACACACCTGGGCACACCTGGGGACACCTGGGCACACCTGGGGACACCTGGGGACACACCTGGGCACACCTGTGTGGTGCCCCGAGCGCGACCCCTGGCCACGCTCAGGTGGTACCGGGACCGCCGGGAGCTGCCAGGTGAGCTCACCTGAGGGGAGGGACACACCTGGGGACACACCTGAGACACACCTGGGGATACCTGAGACTCACCTGGATACACCTGGGGGGAAAGGGACACACCTGGGACAGCTGGAGACACCTGGGACACACCTGAGACACACCTGGGCACCTGGAACTCACCTGGATACACCTGGGACTCACCTGAGACACTTGTACACACCTGAGACACACCTGAGACTCACCTGGGGACACCTGAGACACCTGGCCACACCTGAAACACACCTGGATACACCTGGGGGGGAGGGACACACCTGGGACTCACCTGGGGACACCTGGGACACACTTGAGACTCACCTGAGACACTTGTACACACCTGTACCTGTCCCAGGTGTATCTCAGGTGTGTCTCACCTGTCTCAGGTGTATTTTACCTGTCCAGGTGCGAGTTCCCACCTGCAGCACCCCAAGGTGTCTCCCAGAGCTCCGTGCCAATGTTACCTGTCCATGTCTCACCTGTACCTGTCCCAGGTGTCTCTATCACACCTGTATCACACCTGTACCTGTCCCAGGTGTATCTCAGGTGTATTTTACCTGTCCCAGGTGTATCTCAGGTGTATTTTACCTGTCCCAGGTGCGAGTTCCCACCTGCAGCACCCCAAGGTGTCTCCCAGAGCTCCGTGCCAGTGTTACCTGTCCCTATCTCACCTGTACCTATCTCAGGTGTATTTTACCTGTCCCAGGTGCCAGCTCCCACCTGCAGCACCCCAAGGTGTCTCCCAGAGTTCCGTGCCAGTGTTACCTGTCCATAACTCACCTGTATCTCACCTGTACCTGTCCCAGGTGTATTTTACCTGTCTGTTACCTGTCCCAGGTGTATCTCACCTGTCTGTTACCTGTCCAGGTGCGAGTTCTCACCTGCAGCACGGCAAGGTGTCTCCCAGAGCTCAGTGTCAGTGTTACCTGTCCCAGGTGTCTCTATCTCACCTGTACCTGTCCCAGGTGTATCTCAGGTGTATTTTACCTGTCCCAGGTGCCAGCTCTCACCTGCAGCACGGCAAGGTGTTCTCCCAGAGTTCCGTGCTGCGCCTCCCGGTCGAGCGCCGCGACCACGGCGCCGTCGTCACCTGCGAGGCCTCGCACCCGGCGCTGGGGCGGGGCCAGCGGCGCCTGACGCAGTACCAGTTGGACGTGCAGTGTGAGACTGGGGGCACTGGGGGCACTGGGAGGGGACTGGGGGCACTGGGGGCACTGGGGGGACTGGGAGGGACTGGGAGGGGATTAAGAGGGACTGTGAGGCACTGGGTGCCACTGGGAGGGACTGGGATGAACTGGGAGTTACTGGGAGGCACTGTGAGAGGGCTGGAGCCCAGTCTGGGGGTTACTGGGATGGACTGGGAGGGACTGGGACGGACTGGGAGGCACTGGGAGAGGGCTGCAGCCCAGTTTGGGGGCGCTGGGAGGGACTGGGAGGGACTGGGATGAACTGGGATAGACTGGGATGGAGTTATAGGCTTGTATTGGGGCACTGGGATGGAACTGGGATGGACTGGGACACACTGGGAGTTACTGGGAGGCACTGGGAGGGGATAGAGAGGGACTGGGATGGACTGGGATGGACTGGAAGGGGATTGAGAGGGACTGGGATAAACTGGGATGGAAGTGGGAGGGACTGGGAGGGACTGGGAGCAACTGGGAGGGGACTGGGAGGGACTGGGAATGGATTTGGGGTTACTGGTTTGTACTGGGATGGACTGGGATGGGATTGGAGTGCACTGGGATAGACTGGGAGGGGACTGGGACAAACTTGGATGGACTGGGAGGGGAGTGGGGGTTACTGGTTTATACTGGTGTTGAGTTTGGGGTTACTGGGAGTTACTGGGAGGCACTGGGAGAGGGCTGGAGCCCAGTTTGGAGGCACTGGGAGGCACTGGGAGGGACTGGGAGTTACTGGGAGGGACTGGGATGGACTGGGAGGGACTGGGAGGGACTGGGAGGCACTGGGAGGGACTGGGAGGCACTGGGAACAGGGCGCAGTTCCCAAAGGCGCCACCAGGGGGAGACAGAGAGACAATGGCGGTTTGTTAATGGGAACTGGGATGGACTGGGAGGGACTGGGATGAACTGGGAGGGACTGGGAGGGAACTGGGAGGGACTGGGATGGACTGGGAGGGACTGGGAGGCACTGGGAGCACTGGGGACATCCCAGGTGTGTCTCACCTGTGTCTCACCTGTGTCTCACCTGTCCCTCCCCCAGACCCCCCCTCCGCCCGCATCGTCCCCTCCCAGAGCGTTCTGCGCGAGGGCGACACCTTGGTGCTCACCTGTGCGGCCAGCGGGAACCCCCGGTGAGTGACAGGGGAAACAACACACCTGAACACACCTGGGGACACCTGGTGACACCTGGGGACACACCTGAGATACCTGGGATACACCTGGGGGGGATAGGAACACACCTGGGCACACCTTGGTGCTCACCTGTGCGGCCAGCGGGAACCCCCGGTGAGTGACAGGGGGGAGGGGACACACCTGGGGACACACCTGAACACACCTGGGGACACCTGGGGACACCTGAGATACACCTGGGGACACCTGGGGGGGATGGGAACACACCTGGGGGTACCTGAGATACACCTGGGGACACCTGGGGACACCTGGGGACACCTGGGATACACCTGAGATACACCTGGGGGCACCTGGGAGGGATGGGAACACACCTGGGCACACCTGAGAATCCTGGGACTCACCTGTGACACACCTAGCCACACCTGGGGGCACCTGAGCTCACCTGGGGCTCACCTGGGACACACCTGAGCTCACCTGGGACACACCTGGGGTTACCTGGGGGGATAAGAACACACCTGGGACACACCTGGGCACACCTGAACACACCTGGGGTTACCTGAACTCACCTGTGGGACACCTGAGCTCACCTGGGAGTGGCTGGGACACACCTGAACACACCTGGGGTTACCTGAATTCACCTGTGGGACACTTGAGCTCACCTGGGAGTGGCTGGGACTCACCTGAACACACCTGGGACACACCTGGGGGGATGGGAACTCACCTGGGACACACCTGAGCTCACCTGGGGGGATGGGAACACACCTGGGACACACCTGAGCTCACCTGGGGTTACCTGAACTCACCTGTGGGACACCTGAGCTCACCTGGGACTCACCTGAGCACACCTGGGGTGATAGGAACACACCTGAGGGACACACCTGAGCTCACCTGGGGTTACCTGAACACACCTGGGCACACCTGGGACACACCTGAGCTCAGCTGGGACACACCTGGGGGTACCTGGGGATACCTGGGACACACCTGAGCCCACCTGGGGGTGGTTAAGACACACCTGGGCACACCTGAGCTCACCTGTGACACACCTGAGCTCACTTGTGTGTACCTGAGCACTCACCTGGTCTCACCTGTCCCCCCCCAGCCCCACAGTCACCTGGAGCCGCGGGAACGAGTCGTTACCTGTGCGGGCCCGGGCCGAGGGCGAGCGGCTGACGCTGCCTGGGGGGGGGATGGGAACTCACCTGGGACACACCTGAGCTCACCTGGGCACACCTGAACACACCTGGGGTTACCTGAACTCACCTGTGGGACACCTGAGCTCACTTGGGACACACCTGGGACACACCTGAGCTCACCTGGGGTGATAGGAGCTCACCTGGGACACACCTGGGCACACCTGAAGGGGATGGGAACACACCTGGGACACACCTGAGCACACCTGGGGTTACCTGAACTCACCTGTGGGACACTTGAGCTCACCTGGGAGTGGCTGGGACACACCTGAGCACACCTGGGGGGATAGGAACACACCTGGGATACACCTGGGGCTCACCTGGGAGTACCTGGGACTCACCTGGGCACACCTGGGCACACCTGGCTGACCCTTTGACCCCTCCCCAGCCCCACAGTCACCTGGAGCCGCGGGAACGAGTCGTTACCTGTGCGGGCCCGGGCCGAGGGCGAGCGGCTGACGCTGCCGGCGCTGGGGCCGCAGGACAACGGCACCTACACCTGCCAGGTGGGCAACGCCCACGGGAGAGCTGCAGATACCTACGTGCTGGTGGTGTATGGTGAGTGCACCTGGGCACACCTGGGCACACCTGGGGACACCTGGGGGGATGGGGACACACCTGGGGACACACCTGGGCACACACCTGCCAGGTGGGCAACGCCCACGGGAGAGCCACGGACACCTACGTGCTGGTGGTGTATGGTGAGTGAACACACCTGGGGCACACCTGGGGACTCACCTGAGCACACCTGGGGGCAGCTGGGGACACCTGGGACACCTGGGTACACCTGAGGGGGATGGGGACACACCTGGAAGGGTTGGGATACACCTGGGACTCACCTGGGCACACCTGGGGAGGGTTGGGATACACCTGGGGACACACCTGGGACACACCTGGGCACACCTGGGGATACCTGGGGACACCTGGGTACACCTGGGGATACCTGGGGTGATGGGGACACACCTGGGGATACCTGGGATACAGCTGTGATACACCTGGGGGTGGTTAAGACACACCTGGGCACACCTGGGCACACCTGGGCACACCTGGGCACACCTGGGCTCACCTGGGATACACCTGGGCACACCTGGGGGGATGGGGACACACCTGGGCACACCTGGGGAGGGTTGGAGGGGGTTGGGATACACCTGAGCACACCTGGAGTACACCTGGACACACCTGGGACACACCTGGGCACACCTGGGGTGATGGGGACACACCTGGGGACACACCTGGGCACACACCTGCCAGGTGGGCAACGCCCACGGGAGAGCCACGGACACCTACGTGCTGGTGGTGTATGGTGAGTGAACACCTGGGGATACCTGGGGACACCTGGGGACACCTGGGATACACCTGGGGGCAGCTGGGGGCAGCTGGGGACACACCTGGAAGGGTTGGGATACACCTGGGACTCACCTGGGCACACCTGGGCACATGTGGGCACACCTGGGGGAATGGGGACACACCTGGGCACACCTGGGGAGGGTTGGAGGGGGTTGGGATACACCTGAGCACACCTGAGCACACCTGGATACACCTGGACACACCTGGGACACACCTGAGCACACCTGAGCACACCTGGACACACCTGGACACACCTGGGACACACCTGAGCACACCTGAGCACACCTGGGGGTGGTTGAGACACACCTGGGGGTACCTGGGACACACCTGAGCACACCTGGATACACCTGGGGAGGGTTGGAGGGGGTTGGGATACACCTGAGCACACCTGGAGTACACCTGGGGTGATGGGGACACACCTGGGGACACACCTGGGCACACACCTGCCAGGTGGGCAACGCCCACGGGAGGGCCACGGACACCTACGTGCTGGTGGTGTATGGTGAGTGCACCTGGGCACACCTGGGCACACCTGGGTACACACCTGAGTACACCTAGAGGGATGGGGACACAACTGGGATACACCTGGGCACACCTGGGGATACCTAGGGGAATGGGGACACACCTGGGACACACCTGGGACATACCTGGGGACACACCTGGAGGGGTTGGGATACACCTGGGACTCACCTGAGCACACCTGGGGGCACCTGGGACTCACCTGGAGAGGGTTGGAGGGGGTTGGAACACACCTGGGACTCACCTGAGACTCACCTGAGCACACCTGGGGAGGGTTGGAGGGGGTTGGGATACACCTGAGCAAACCTGGGATACTCCTGAGTACACCTGGGGACACCTGGGGATACCTGGGGAGGGTTGGAGGGGGTTGGGATACACCTGGGATACACCTGAGCACATGTGGGCACACCTGGGGGCACCTGGGCACACCTGGGCACACCTGGGACACACCTGGTCTCACCTGAGTGTCGTTAAGACACACCTGGGTTCACCTGGGGATGATTAAGACACACCTGGGGGTGGTTGGATCACACCTGGGGGGTACCTGGGACACACCTGGACACACCTGGGAGTGGTTTAGACACACCTGGGACTCACCTGAGCACACCTGGGGCACACCTGGGGGTACCTGGGGGTGGTTGAGACACACCTGAGCTCACCTTGGGATGGTTCAGACACACCTGGACACACCTGGGACTCACCTGAGTACACCTGGGACACACCTGGGGGTGGTTAAGACACACCTGGGACTCACCTGGGACTCACCTGAGCACACCTGGGCACACCTGGGGATGGTTAAGACACACCTGGGACACACCTGAGCTCACCTGGGTGTACCTGGGACTCACCTGGGGACACCTGAGCACACCTGGGACACACCTGGGGGTGGTTTAGACACACCTGAGACTCACCTGGGACTCACCTGAGCACACCTGGGCACACCTGGGGGTGGTTGGGTCACACCTGGGCACACCTGGGGGTACCTGGGACTCACCTGGGCACACCTGAGCACACCTGGGACTGACATAGGACACATCTGGGGGTGGTTAAGACACACCTGGGGCTCACCTGGGCACACCTGGTGGTACCTGGGACTCACCTGTCCCCCCACGTGTCCCCCCCAGACCCAGGTGCGGTGGTGGCGGCGCAGGGGGCGGGGCCGTTCGCCGTGGTGGGCGGGGCCCTGGCGCTGCTGGTGGTGCTGCTGCTGCTGCTGCTCGGGGCCCTGCTCTGCTGCTCCGTCAGACAGAAAGGTGGGCGGGGCTTCCTGAAAAGGGGCGGGGCCAGGAAAAGGGGGTGTGGTTTTGGGAAATGGGGTGTGGCTTTGGGGAAGGGGCGTGGTTTAATGTTTGGGAGTGATGTCACTGCTCTGCTGCTCCGTCCGGCAGAAAGGTGGGCGGGGCTTTAAAAAGGGGGCGGGGCTTCCTAAAGGGGCGGGGCATCGGGGAAAGGGGCGGGGCTTCGGGGGAATGGGGTGTGGTTTGGGAAAAGGGGCGTGGTTTAATGTTTGAGAGTGATGTCATTGCTCTGCTGCTCCGTCCGGCAGAAAGGTGGGCGGGGCTTAAAGAAAGGGGCGGGGCTTCCTAAAGGGGCGGGGCATCGGGTAAAGGGGGTGTGGTTTCATAAGTGGGGCGTGGCTTTGGGGAAGGGGCGTGGTTTGGTGTTTGGGAGTGATGTCACTGCTCTGCTGCTCCGTCCGGCAGAAAGGTAGGCGGGGCTTCCTAAAAAGGGGGCGTGGCCTATGGAAGGGGGTGTGGTTTCATAAGTGGGGCGTGGCTTTGGGGAAGGGGCGTGGTTTAATGCTTGGGAGTGATGTCATTGCTCTGCTGTTCTGTGAGGTAGAAAGGTGGGCGGGGCCTCGGGAAAGGGGCGGGGCTTCCTAAAGGGGCGGGGCATCGGGGAAAGGGAGTGGGGTTTCATAAATGGGGCGGGGCTTTGGGGAAGGGGCGTGGTTTAATGTTTGGGAGTGATGTCATTGCTCTGCTGCTCCGTCAGGCAAAAAGGTGGGCGGGGCTTAAATAAAGGGGGCGGGGCCTCGGGAAAGGGGGCGGGGCTTCGTGGGGAATGGGGTGTGGTTTGGGAAAAGGGGCGTGGTTTAAAGTCTTGGGTGACATCATTGCTTTAATGGAGGAGTGGAAGCAGGAAAGGGTGGGCGGGGCTAAAGAAAGGGGCGGGGCTTCGGGAAAGGGGGCGTGGTTTCCTAAAGGGGCGGGGTATTGGGGAAGGGGGTGTGGTTTGGGGAAAGGGGCGTGGTTTAATGTTTGGGAGTGATGTCACTGCTCTGTCTGACAGAAAGGTGGGCGGGGCTTAAATAAAGGGGGCGGGGCCTCGGGGAGATGGGTGTGGTTTGGGGAAGGGGCGTGGTTTCGAAAGAAAGGGGCGGGGTTTGACGTCTGGAGTGATGTCATTGCTTTAATGGGAGAATTGAACCAGAAAAGGGTGGGCGGGGCTAAATAAAAGGGGCGTGGCTTCGAAATGGGTGGGGCTTAATAGAAAAGGGGTGTGGCTTTGTGGAAGGGGTGTGGCTTCAGAGAAGGGGCGTGGTTTAAAGTCTGGGGTGATGTAATGGTTTAATGGAGAGGTGGAGCCAAGGAAGGGTGGGCGGGGCTAAATAAAAGGGGTGGAGCTTCATAAAATGGGTGGGATTTAATGGGAAAGGGGTGTGGCTTTGGGAAATGGGGTGTGGCTTCAGAGAAGGGGCGTGGTTTAAAGTCTGGGGTGACGTCATTGCTTTAATGGAGGGGTGGAGCCAGAAGGGTGGGCGGAGCTAAATAGAGGGGGCGGAGCTTCAGTGAAAGGGGTGGGGCTTAATGAGGAAGGGGCGGGGCTTTAGGAAAGGGGCGTGGTTTGGCGTCTGGGGTGATATCATGTTGTACTGGAGGGGTGGAGCCAGAAAAGGGGCGGGGCTTTGTGGGTGGGCGTGGCCTCACCTGTGGCAGGTGTGCTGTGTGTGATGTGTGTGTGTCCTCACCTGTCCCTGTCCCCACACCTGTCCCACCTGTCCCCAGGTGTGTCCTCAGGTGTCTCTACCTGTCCTGGCCGTGTCCTCACCTGTCCCACACCTGTCCCTGTCTCACCTGTCCCACCTGTCCTGTCCTTGTCCCACCTGTTCTCTCACCTGTTCCAGGCTCGTACCTGACGCACGAGGCCACCTTGTGTCCCCTCACCTGTCACACCTGTCCCTGTTCCACCTGTCCCTGTCTCACCTGCCCCCTTACCTGTGTCTGACCTGTCTCACCTGTCCCAGGTTCATACCTGACCCACGAGGCCAGCGGGCTGGAGGAGCACGGCGAGGCTTTGCTGTCACACCTGTCTGTGTCACACCTGTCCATAACTCACCTGTCCCTGTGTGTTCTGTCCCTTTACCTGTCTCACCTGTCTCACCTGTGCAGGTTCTTACCTGACCCACGAGGCCAGCGGGCTGGAGGAGCACGGCGAGGCGCGCGAGGCGTTCCTGTCACACCTGTCCCATCTCACCTGTCCCTGTGTGTCTCACCTGTCCCTTTACCTGTCTCACCTGTCCAGGTTCATACCTGACGCACGAGGCCACCTTGTGTCCCCTCACCTGTCACACCTGTCCCTGTCTCACCTGTCTGTATCTCACCTGTCCCCTCACCTGTCCCTGTCTCACCTGTTCAATCTCACCTGTCCCAGGTTCATACCTGACGCACGAGGCCAGCGGCCTGGAGGAGCACGGCGAGGCTTTGCTGTCACACCTGTCCCTGTGTGTCTCACCTGTCCCTTACCTCTCACACCTGTCTCACCTGTCCCTTTACCTGTCCCAGGTTCATACCTGACCCACGAGGCCAGCGAGCTGGAGGAGCACGGCGAGGCGCGCGAGGCGTTCCTGGGCGGCGACGGCGCCAAACGCAAAGAGGAGTTCTTCATCTGAGGGGGAGGGGTGGGGACACCTGGGCACACCTGGGGACACCTGGGGACACCTGGGCATACCTGGGCACACCTAGGGGTACCTGGGGACATCTGGGGGTGTCTGGGGGTACCTGAGGGACACCTGGGCACACCTGGGGGTACCTGGGGGTACCTAAGGGACACCTGGGCACACCTGGGATACACCTGGGGGTGTCTGGGGGTACCTGGGGGTACTTAAAGGATACCTGGGGGGTACCTGGGGGTGTCTTGGATGCACCTGGGCACACCTGAGATACACCTGGGCACACCTGGGAGTACCTAGGATACACCTGGGGGTACTTAAGGGTCACTTGGGTACACCTGGGGGTACCTGGGATACACCTGGGGGTACTTCAGATACACCTGGGGACATCTGGGCGGTGTCTTGGATACACCTAGGGACACCTGAGATACACCTGGGCACACCTGAGGGACACTTGGGAGTGTCTGGGATTACCTGGGCACACCTGGGGGTGTCTTGGATACACCTGGGGGTACTTAAAGGACACCTGGGGGTACCTGGGAGTGTCCAGGACACACCTGAGGTTATCTGGGGGACACCTGGGAACACCTGGGGGTATCTAGGATACGCCTGGGGGTACCTGGGCACACCTGGGTGTACTTAAGGGATACCTGGGCCACACCTGGAGAACACCTGGGGGTGTCTGGGGTTACCTGGGCACACCTGAGGGTACTTAAGGGTCACCTGGGCACACCTGGGGGTGTCTCGGATACACCTGGGGACACCTGAGGGACGTCTAAGGGATACCTGGGCACACCTGGGCATACCTGGGTGTACTTAAGGGACACCTGAGGGACACCTGGGGGTACCTGGGAGTGTCTGAGGGTACCTGAGGGACACCTGGGCACACCTGGATGTACCTGGGGGTGTTCAGGACACACCTGAGGTTATCTAGGGGTACCTGGGATACACCTGGGCACACCTGAGGGACACCTGGGACACACCTGGGTGCACCTGGGCACACCTGAGGGACACCTGGGAGTACCTGGGGGTGTCTGAGATACACCTGGGATACACCTGGGGGTACCTAAGGGATATCTGAGGGTACCTGGGCACACCTGGCTGTACTCAAGGGACACCTGGGGGACACCTGGGCACACCTGGGAGTTTATGGGGTTACCTGAGCAACACCTGAGGACACCTGGGGGTACTTAAGGGACACCTGGGCACACCTGGGACACACCTGAGGGTTCCTGGGAGTGTCTAGGACACACCTGGGCTTACCTGAGGCACACCTGGGGGTACCTGGGATACACCTGGGGGTACCTGAGGGTGTCTGGGGTTACCTGGGCACACCTGGGGGTACCTCAGATACACCTGGGCACACCTGGGACACACCTGAGGGTTCCTGGGAGTGTCTAGGACACACCTGGGCACACCTGGGGAACACCTGGGGGTACCTGAGGGTGTCTGGGGTTACCTGGGCACACCTGTGGGGGGAGGGGACAGCTCTGGGGACATCACGAGGGGGGGGAGGGGCTCAGCCCCAGGGTGGGGGAGGGGCTCAGCTTTGGGTCCCCCCCAAAATCAAAGCCATGAGGGGGGAGGGGGGGTGGGGGAGGGGCAGGGGTGGGGGAGGGGCGTGGCCGTGTCCCCGCGCACAATTTAAAGAGGGGGATGGGCGTGACGTCATAGGGGCGTGGCCGGGCGAGGCCCCGCCCCCCTCCGCAGGTGTGGCTGTAAATAACATTTTAACCACCTTTGATACGCAATAAACAAACCCCCGATTCGTACTGGGCTGGACTGGGATGGACTGGGAGGGACTGGGGGGGAGTGGGGGGGACTGGGAGGGAACTGGGATGGACTGGGAGCGAACTGGGAGGGACTGGGAAGGACTGGGGGGGACTGGGCTGGACTGGGATGAACTGGGAGGGGACTGGGAGGGAATGGGAGGGGATTTAGATAAACCGGGAGGAACTGGGAGGAGATTGAGTTGGACTGGGAGGGACTGGGAGGGACTGGAATGGACTGGGAGGGACTGGGAGCGACTGGGAGGGACTGGGAGGGGACTGGGGGGGACTGGGCTGGACTGGGATGAACTGGGAGCGACTGGGAGGGGACTGGGAGGGACTGGGAGGGGATTGGGAAGGACTGGGATGGACTGGGAGGGACTGGGAGGGACTGGGAGGGAACTGGGAGGGACTGGGAGGGAACTGGGAGGGACTGGGAGGGAACTGGGATGGACTGGGAGGGGACTGGGGGGGACTGGGATGGGACTGGGAGGGAACTGGGATGGACTGGGAGGGAACTGGGATGGACTGGGAGGGGATTAGGGGGGACTGGGATGGACTGGGAGGGACTGGGAGGGAACTGGGATGAACTGGGATGGACTGGGAGGGACTGGGAGCGAATGGGAGGGACTGGGATGGACTGGGAGGGAACTGGGATGAACTGGGAGGGGACTGGGAGAGACTGGGAGGGACTGGGAGGGACTGGGATGAACTGGGAGGGGCTGGGAGAGGCTCAGGCGGGAGTTTGGGGTCTCCAGGCCGCACTGGGAGCCCCCCGGGCCGTACTGGGAGCGCTGGTTTGAACTGGGAGCGCTGGTTTGAACTGGGAGCGTTTCCCGCGCAATCCCCGCCAAGCCCCGCCCCCTCTGCGCACTGAAACCCCGCCCCTCTCTTCTGATTGGCCGCCCATGACGTCACCCCGCGGCGCAGCGCAGTGGGCGTGGCCACGCCGCGCTTTAGAACCGGAAGCGCCGCGCGGGGCTCACACCGGAACCGGAAGTTCCCCTCGGGTCGCACCGGAAGCCGGAAGTCGCCGCCGCCGGGGGGGGGGGCGCGACGCGGCCGCGACAGCGAGTGAGGGGCGCGGGGGGGGCGGGGCGGATTTTGGGGGCTCCGGGGGGGATTCGGGACCCCCGGATGGACCCGAGGGGGGGTCTGGGGTCGCTCCATCCCCCGTGACCCCCCCGATCTCCCCTCCCCCAGCCCCCCGGGATGTCGCAGCCGCCGCCGCCGCTCCCGGAGCCGCCGCCGCCCCCCCCGGCGCTCCCCTCCCCCCACCGGAGCCGCCCCCGGCGCCCCCAGGACGAGGAGGAGGAGGAGGAAGGAGAAGGGGGGGGAGGGGCCCTCGGGAGCCCCCCCGGGCCGCGGCTCAAAGGGCCCGTGTGTGAGTGGGGGAGGGGCGGCGGGAGGGGGGCGGGGGTTGGGGGGGGTTTCTGGGTGTCCCCAGGGTGTCCCCGTGTCCCTTTGAGGGGTCCTGGAGGGGTCCCAGTGTCCCTGGGGTGTCCCTGGGTCCCTTTGGGTGTCCCTGGGGGTGTCACCATTGTCCCTGGGTCCCTTTGGGGGGTCCTGGGAGGGGTCCCCGTGTCCCCAGGGTGTCCCTGTGTCCCTTTGGGGTCCCTGGGGTGTCCCTGTGTCACCTCCATGTCCCAGTGCCATCCCCAGGGTGTCCCTTTTGGTGTCCCTAGGGTGTCACCATTGTCCCCGTGTGCCTTTGGGGGTCCTGGAGGGGTCCCAGTGTCACCCCTGTGTCCCAGTGCCATCCCTGGGGTGTCACTGCTGTCCCCGTGTCCCTTCGGGTGTCCCCAGGGTGTCCCTGCTGTCCCTGGTGGTGTCACCGCTGTCCCCGTGTCCCTTTGGGTGTCCCCAAGTCCCTTTGGGTGTCCCAGTGCCATCCCTGGGGATGTCCCTGTGTCCCTGTGGGTGTCACCACTGTCCCCTTGTCCCTAAGGGTGGCCCCAGGGTGTCCCCATGTCCTGGCTGTGTCCCTTTGGGTGTCCCTGGGTTTGTCACCGCTGTCCCCATCTCCCTTCAGGTGTCCCTGTGATGTCCCAGTGTCCCCTTGGGGTGTCCCAGTGCCATCCCTGGAGATGTCCCCATGTCCCTGGGGGTGTCACCACCGTCCCCATGTCCCTTTGAGGGGTCCTGGAGGGGTCCCTGTGTCCCTCTGGGTGTCCCTGTGGGTGTCCCCATGTCCCTGGGGGGTCCCTTTGGGTGTCCCTGTGTCACCCCCAGGTGTCACCTCCATGTCCCTGGGGGTCTCCACGTGTCCCTTTGGGTGTCCCCATGTCCCTGCCCGTGTCCCTGGGATGTCCCCATGTCCCTTTGGGTGTCCCCAAGGATGTCCCAGTGTCCCCTGGGGTGTCACCACTGTCCCCATGTCCCTGGGGGTCTCCCTGGGGTGTCCCAGTGTCCCCGTGTCCCTTTGGGGGGGGTCCCAGCGTCATCCCTGGGGGTGTCCCTGTTGGTGTCACCACTGTCCCCGTGTCCCTTTGGGTGTCCCAGTGTCCCCGTGTCCCCTCCCCCAGACCGGCTGGGCTCGCGCCGCTGCCGCCGCTGCCTGATCACGTTCCCGGACGCGGCGTTTGCCGCCCGCCACGCCAAGCGCCAGCACCCGCGGGACTTCGCGGCGGCCGCGCTGCGGGGGGCGCTCTTCGTCTGCTTCGTCTGCGCCCGCCCCTTCGGCTCCTCCCCCGCGCTGCTGCGCCACCAGCGCGGCCACGCCCTCGCCCCGCCCACTTCCGGTGCCAAAACAAGGGCACTTCCGGTCATAGCTACACCCACTTCCGGTCCAAAACCCGGGCAACTTCCGGTCATAGCGACACCCACTTCTGGGGCTAAAACCAGGGCACTTCCGGTAATGGCAACACCCACTTCCGGTGCCAAAACAAGGCAACTTCCTGTCATAACCCCACCCACTTCCGGTGCCCAAACCAGAGCACTTCCGGCCCTTGCTGCACCCACTTCCGGTGGCAAAACAAAGGCACTTCCTGTTTTCACCCCGCCCACTTCCTGTGCTGAGTCCAGGCAACTTCCGGTCCTCACCCCGTCCACTTCCGGTGCCAAGGCCGCACCATTTCCGGTCCTACCCACAAGCACTTCCGGTGTGCAGGCCACGCCCCTCCAAGCCAATATCACACCTACAACCGGTGTGAAATCCAAGCAACTTCCGGTCATGTCCACACCCACTTCCGGTGTGCAGGCCACGCCCATTCCGGCGGCCACGCCCCCTCTGGCCTGCACCGAGTGCGGCCGCGCCTTCGCCCGCGAGGGGGCGCTGCACCGCCATTACATCCGGCACGCGCGCGGGGAGCTCTGAGGGGCGGGGCTTCAGTGGAAAGGCGGGAAATAAAGCGGGTCCTGATTGGTCGTGCGGTTGTGACGTCATCGGGGTGAAAGGGGCGGGGCTAAAAGAGGAATAAAGCGGGTTGTGATTGGTCGAGAGTTGTGACGTCATTGGTGGGAGAAAAGGAGCTCTGAGGGGGCGGGGCTTGGGGCGGAAGAGGCGGGGCTTAAATTAAAATGGTGGGAAATGAAGCGGTTCCTGATTGGTCACATGGTTGTGACATCACTGAGGTGAAAGGCTTGGGGGCGGGGCTTAGAGTGGAAAGGGCGGGGCTTAAAGGGAAAAAGGCGGGAAATAAAGCAGGTTCTGATTGGCTGTAGGATTGTGACGTCATTGAGGTGAAAGAGAGGCTCGGGGGCGGGGCTTAAAGGTGAAATGGCGGGAAATAAAGCGAGTTTTGATTGGTTGCATGGGTGTGATGTCATTAAAGTGAAAGAGAGGCTTGGGGGCGGGGCTTAGAGCAGAAGGGGCGGAGCCTCAAGGGCAACAAACCAGTCCCTGATTGGCTGCAGGGTTGTGACGTCACTGAGGTGAAAGAGAGGCTGGGGGCGGGGCTTAAAGGGGAAGGGACGGAGCATCAAAGGTAATAAACCACACCCTGGGTGTGACGTCATTGGGGCGGGGCTTAAAGAGGAAATGGCGGGAAATGAAGCAATTCCTGATTGGCCACACCTTTGTGACGTCACTGCTGTGGGCGGGGCTTAGCAAGAAAAGGCGGGGAAACCCCCCCAGCTCCGATTGGCCGCTCCGTGTGACGTCACCAACAGGGTGGGCGGAGCTTAACATCAAACCCTCATCAATCACCACACCACCACGCCCACACCCTGTGACATCACTTCCTGTTACCGACTCCGCCGCCCCACCCCGCCCCTCCCCCACCCCCCGCGCCCCTCCCCCACCCCCCCCTCCCCCCGTTTCACAGCTCCCCCCGCGCGTGCAGCATGTAGTGCTCGTGCAGCTCGGCCACCAGCCCGAAGGCGCCGGCGCACTCGGTGCAGCGGAACAGCGCCGCGGGCGGCGGGGGAGGGGCGGCGCGGCGCGGCGGGGGAGGGGCGGGGGTGGGGGAGGGGTCGGCGGTGGGGGAGGGGCTGCGGCGGCGGCGGCGCCAGCCGTGGCGGTCGCAGCGGTGAGCGCCCAACGCCGCCGGCGCCGCGAAGCCCAGGCCGCACTCGGCGCAGATGTAGTGGAATTTGAACGGGGGGGAGGGGCATTGGGAGGGTGGGGGAGGGGTGGGGGAGGGGTTAGGCCTGGCCACGCCCATTGGGGGAGGGGCTTGGGGGCGTTTCCTGCCCACGTGGTAGCTGCGGTGAACCTTGAGGGCGCGGGAGGTGCCGAAGGCGCGGCCGCACTCGGGGCAGCGGTGCCAATCCTCCGCCCCTCCCCCACCCCCTGCTGCCCCTCCCCCACCGCCCCCTGCGCCGTGAGAGGCCCCTCCCCCACCCTCGCTGTCCCCTCCCCCTCCAGGCTCCGGGAAGGGTCGAGGGTCTTCACCCTGCGGGCGGCTCCGGGGTCCTGTGGGGGAGGGGAGGGGTTAAAATGGGGGTGGGGGAGGGGTGATGGGGGGTGGGGGAGGGGGATTTTTAAAATTATTTTTTAGGAATTTTTTGGGATTTTTTTTGGTGTTTTTGGGATTTTTCTGTGATTTTTTTTTTAGGATTTTTAAGGGAGGGGTTAATGAGGGGGGAGAGGGGTTATGGGGGGTGGGGGAGGGGTTGGGGGGAGGGGGAGTTTTAAAATTATTTTTTAGGAATTTTTTGGGATTTTTTCTGGTGTTTTTTGGGGATTTTTGTGGATTTTTTTTGTGGATTTTTTTTGTGATTTTTTTGTGATTTTTTAGGGATTTTTTTTAACGGTTTTGGGTTGTTTTTGGGATTTTTTTGGATTTTTTTTGGAGAAGTTTTTTTGGGGATTTTTGTGGATTTTTTTGTGATTTTTTTGGAGATTTTTGAAGGTATTTTTGGGATTTTTTTTACTTAAAATTATTTTCATTTTCTTAATTTTTTTTTTGAGATTTTTGGGGAATTTTTTGGTGAGTTCTTTGTGATTTTTTTAGATTTTTAGAAATTTTTTTTTGAGATTTTTGAGAAATTTTTTTGAGGTTTTTAAGGGAGTGGTTCATGAGGGTGGGGGAGGGGCTGTGGGGGTGGGGGAGGGGCTGCGTTACCTGCACAGCCATTGGCCGAGGGCGGGGGGGAGGGGCTGTCCCCCGATGATGACGTCACCGAGGCGGCCTCGGAGGCGGAGTCATCGTCCGGGGGCGGGGCTAAGGGAGGGGGCGGGGCTTTAGGAGTGACGTCATCACTGTTAGCCCCTCCCCCACCCAAACCACGCCCCTCCCCCCGCTCACCCCCGGGTGCTGCCGCCGTTTCTTCCTCCTCTTCCTCTTCCTCCTCCTCTTCCTCCTCTTCCTCCTCCTCCTCCTCCTCCTCCTCCTCGAAGGCTCCGTCCTGCCCCGGGCCCCGCCCGGCCGCCATCATGGCCGCCCTGGGGGCCACGCCCACCTCAGAGAGGGACACGCCCATTCCCGGCATGGCCACGCCCACATCCATCAAACCACGCCCACTCCCAGTCGAGCCACGCCTACATTGCATGGGGCCACGCCCACACCAGCCAGGCCACGCCCATAACACGCTGACCACGCCCATATTATGTGGAGCCACGCCCACCTCGGTTAGGCCACGCCCACCTCGCCCCCAGCCCCATCCCTTGGCACCCAAGCCCCTCCCCCCACCTCACAAACCCCTCTCAACATTTTCTGCCCCTCCCCCAACCTTTAGGCCCCTCCCATCACCCCAAGCCCCTCCCCCAAAATTCAGGCCCCTCCCCCACCCCTCATTATCCCACCCAAGCCCCTCCCCCTTTCCCAAGCCCCTCCCCCACCCCTCAGACCCCTCCCCCAAATTTCAGGCCCCTCCCCCAACCTTCAAGCCCCTCCCCCCCTCATTATCCCACCCCAGGCCCCTCCCCCACCCCTCAGGCCCCTCCCCCAATTTTCAAGCCCCTCCCCCACTCTCTCAGCCCCTCCCCCAACCGCACAAGCCCCTCCCCCCTCAATATCCCACCCCATGCCCCTCCCCCACCCCTTATTATCCCACCCAAGCCCCTCCCCCAAATTTCAGGCCCCTCCCCCCTCATTAACCCACCCAAGCCCCTCCCCCACCCCTCAGGCCCCTCCCCCAATTTTCAAGCCCCTCCCCCACCCTTCACCCCCCTCCCCCCTTCATTATCCCACCCCACGCCCCTCCCCCACCCCCTCCCCATCCCCCCCCATCCCACAATGCCCCGCGCCCCCTTTGCCGTGGTGGGGGGGGGGAGGGGCGCGCTCCTCTCTCCCCGCTGGGGGGCGCCCTCCCCTCCCCCCCCCCCCGCTCCCACAATGCCCCGCGCTCCCTTTTCCCCTCCCCCTCCCCCCCCGGGGCCGCTCTCACCGCCCGGAGCCGCTCCCGGAGCCGCCGCCGCCGCTCCCGCTCTGCGCAGGCGCGGGGGGGCGGGGCCTGCCCCAAACCACGCCCCCTCCATCATTAAACCACGCCCAAGCCACGCCCACCGCGCTTTTAGCGCCACCTGGCGGGAAAATGGAAAAAAAAAGCGCGGAGGGGTCACGTGGGGGGGACACGTGATGTTGTTTGGGGGTTGTCACGTGATGGGTGGGGGAGGGGAGGGAGGAAAAAAATTTTCCGCCCCCGGGAGCGAAACTGGGGCGGGAGGGGGAGGGGAAACCGAAAATGGGGGAGGGGAAACCCCAAAAAAATGGGGGAGGGGAAACCGAAATTGGGGGAGGGGGGAGGGGAGAAAAAACAAAAATGGGGAGGGGAAACCCCAAAAAATGGGGGAGGGGAAACCGAAAATGGGGGAGGGGGGAGGGGAAAAAAACCCCAAAAATGGGGGGGAGGGGAAACCCCGAAAATGGGGGAGGGGGGAGGGGAAAAAAAAACCAAAAATGGGGGAGGGGAACCCCAGAAATGGGGGAGGGGAAACCCCGAAAAATGGGGGAGGGGAAAAAAACCAAAAATGGGGGAGGGGGGAGGGGAAAAGAGACCCCAAAAATGGGGGAGGGGAAAAAAAAAAAAAAAACAAAAATGAGGGGGGGGAGGGGACGGGGAAAGACCCCAAATGGGGGGAGGGGGGAGGGGAAAAAAAAACCAAAAATGGGGGAGGGAGGGGAACCCCCAAAATTGGGGGGAGGGGAAAAAAAAAACCAAAAATGAGGGGGGGAGGGGAGCCCCCAAAAATTGGGGGAGGGGAGGAAAAGAGACCCCAAAAATGGGGGGGTGAAAGACCCCAAATAGGGGGGGAGGGGGAAAAAAAAAACAAAAATAAAATTGGGGGGGAGGGGGGGAAGGGACCCCCAAAAATGGGGGGGGGGGAATTTGGGGGACCCCGAAATTTTTGGGGTTTGGGGACAGAGGGGACCCCAAATTTTTGGTACCAGAACCCCAAATTTTTGAGGTCAGGATGTGGGGGGACCCCAAATTAATGGGGACAAGACAGGGGGACCCCAAATCTGGGGGTCGTGACCCCAAATTCAGGACCCAGGACCCCAAATCTGACCCCAAATTTTTGGGGTAAGGACAAGGAGACCCTGAATTTATGGGACCAAGACCCCAAATTTTTGAGGTTGGGATTTGGGGAACCCCAAATTCTGGACCCAAAACCCCAAATCCGGGGGGTCCTGACCCCAAATTTCTGGGATTAGGACGGGGAGACCCCAAATTTTTGGGGTCAGGATGTGGGGGGACCCCAAATTAATGGGGCCAAGACAGGGAGACCCCAAATTTGTGGGACCAGAAACCCAAATTTTTGGGGTTGGGATTCGGGGGACCCCAAATCCGGGGGTCAGGACCCCAAATTTTTGGGATTAGGACAGAGGGGACCCCAAAATTAATGGGGCTGGGATTGGGGGACCCCAAAATTAATGGGGCCAAGACAGGGGGACCCCAAATCTGGGGGTCAGGACCCCAAATTTTTGGGATCTGGGGACAGGGAGACCCCAAATTTTTGGGATCTGGGGACAGAGGGGACCCCAAATTAATGGGGCTGGGATTGGGGAACCCCAAATTCTGAACCCAGAACCCCAAATCCGGGGATCAAGACCCCAAATTTCTGGGACCAAGACAGGGGGGACCCCAAATTCTGGACCCGGGACCCCAAATTTTTGGGACCAAGACCCCAAATTTTTGAGGTTGGGATTTTGGGGGACCCCAAATTTTTGGGATCTGGGGACAGGGGGACCCCAAATCCGGGAGTCGTGACCCCAAATTCAGGACCCAGGACCCCAAATCTGACCCCAAATTTTTGGGATTAGGACAGGGAGACCCCAAATTTTTGGGGTCAGGATATCGGGGGACCCCAAATTTATGGGGCTGGGACAGGGACACCCCAAATTTATGGGACCAGGACCCCAAATTCTGAACCCAGAACCCCAAATCCGGGGGGTCCTGACCCCAAATTTTTGGGACCAAGACAGGGGGGACCCCAAATTCTGGACCCAGGGCCCCAAATTTTTGGGACCAAGACCCCAAATTTATAGGGTCAGGATGTGGGGGGACCCCAAATCCGGGGGTCTGGCGACAGGGAGACCCCAAATTTTTGGGGTAAGGACAAGGAGACCCCAAATTTATGGGACCAAGACCCCAAATTTTTGAGGTCAGGATGTGGGGGGACCCCAAATTTTTGGGATCTGGGGACAGGGAGACCCCAAATTAATGGGGCCGAGACAGAGGGACCCCAAAATTTTGGGGTCAGGACCCCAAATTCTGGACCCAGAACCCCAAATCCGGGGATCAGAACCCCAAATTTTTGGAATTAAGACAGGGGGACCCCAAATTTTTGAGGTCAGGATGTGGGGGGACCCCAAAATTAATGGGGCTGGGAATGGGGGACCCCAAATTCTGGACCCGGGACCCCAAATTTTTGGGACCAGAACCCCAAATTTTTGAGGTTGGGATTTTGGGGGGACCCCAAATTTTTGGGATCTGGGGACAGGGAGACCCCAAATTTTTGGGGCCAAGACAGGGAGACCCCAAATTTATGGGACCAGGGCCCCAAATTCTGAACCCAGCACCCCAAATTTTTGGGACCAAGACCCCAAATTTTTGAGTTAGGGATTGGGGGACCCCAAATTTTTGAGGTCAGGATGTGGGGGGACCCCAAATTGATGATTCAGGACCCCAAATTTTTGGGATCTGGGGACAGAGGGGACCCCAAATTAACGGGGGTGGGGGAGGAGAACCCCAAATTTCTGGGACCAAACCCCAAATCCGGGGGTCGTGACCCCAAATCCGGGGGTCATGACCCCAAATCCGGGGGTCGTGACCCCAAATTCTGAACCCGGAACCCCAAATTTTTGAGGTCAGGCCCCGAATTCCCCCTCCCCCACCCCGGGGTCACTGGGGCAGAGGTGGGGGCGGGGCCCCGTTTTTGGGGTGCCCATAATTGATTGGGGTGGGGGCGGGGGCGGCTCCCCCACATTCCTGGGCTGGGCCGCGGCCCCTCCCCCACAGCCCTGGGCCGGAATTGTGGGGGTGGGGGAGGGGATAAAAGGGGGGGGAGGGGGGGGGACGGACCCCAAAATCCGGGATGGAGCCGAGGGGGGCGAGGCTGCTGCTGGGACTGGGGGTCCTGTGGGGTACGAGGGGTGGGGGAGGGGCGGGGGGGGGAGGGGTGGGGGTCCCTTGGGTGCTGTGGGGGGTCTGGGGGCTGTGGGGGAGGGGCTGAGGTGCTGCTGGGACTGGGGGTCCTGTGGGGTACGAGGGGGGGAGGGGCGGGGGGGGGGAGGGGTCCCATGGGTGCTGTGGGGGACGGGGGGGTCCCTAAAGGGTTCTATGGTGGGGGAGGGGTCCTTATGGGGTCTGGGGGGGTGGGGGAGGGGTCTCTGGGTCTCTGTAGTGGGGGAGGGGTCTCTAGAGGGTCTGGGGGGGTTTTATGGGGTGGGGGAGGGGTCCCTTGGGTACTGTGGGGGATGGGGGGTCCCTACAGGGTTCTATGGTGGGGGAGGGGTCTCTATGGGGTCTGGGGGCTTCTAGGAGGGGTCTGTGGGTCTCTATAGGGGGGGAGGGGTCTCTAAGGGGTCTGGGGGGTCCTATGGGGTGGGGGAGGGGTCCCATGGGTGCTGTGGGTCCTGTAGGGTTTGGGGGAGGGGTCTCTGGGTCTTTATAGGTGGGGGAGGGGTCCCTAAAGGGCCTGGGGGGTCCTATGGGGTGGGGGAGGGGACTCTGGGTCTCTATAGGGGGGGAGGGGTCCCTATGGGGTCTGGGGAGTGGGGGAGGGGTCTTTATAGGTGGGGGAGGGGTCCCTAAAGGGCCTGGGGGGGTCCTATGGGGTGGGGGAGGGGTCCCTATGGTGGGGGAGGGGTCTCTGGGTCTCCGTAGGATGGGGGAGGGGTCTGTGGGTCTCTAAAAGGGGGGGAGGGGTCTCTAAAGGGTCTGGGGGGTTCTATGGGGTGGGGGAGGGGTCTGTGGGTCTTTTATAGGGTGGGGGAGGGGTCCCTATGGGGTTCTATTTGGGGGAGGGGTCTCTGTGGTGGGGGAGGGGTCCCTATAGGGTCTGGAGGGGTCCTATGGGATGGGGGAGGGGTCTGGGGGTCTCTATAAGTGGGGGAGGGGCCCTGAGGGGTCTCTGTATGGGGGGAGGGGTCTGGGGGGGGGTCCCTAAAGGGTTCTATAGGGTGGGGGAGGGGTCCCTATAGGGTTCTATGGGGGGTTCTATGGGGGGAGGGGTCTCTGTGTCTCTGTAATGTGGGGGAGGGGTCCCGAGGGGTCTCTATAGAGCCGCCCCTCCCCCTCCCCATTTCTAACCCCTCCCCCCCTTTATTTTTTTTTGCCCCTCCCCCCCAGCTCTGAGCCCCGCCCTCCTCTCCGCCCCCGCCCCTCCCCCACCCCCCCCCAATTCCCGCTGCCCCTTCGCCGCCCCTCCCCCCACCCCCCCCTCCCACCGCCCCTCCCCCACCCCCCCCGGACTGCCAGGACAGAGCCCTGGTGGCCACCCCGGGGGGTTCGGTGGCCACGGAGGAGCCGAGCGTCACCGGAGGGGTTGGGGACAGCGATGACGTCACCGGAAGTGCCACCACCACAGTGACAATGGCCACCACGTCCCCAGGAAGTGACAAAATCTTGGTGGCCACCAATGGTGACTTAGTAGCCACCCCTGGGGATGTGGTGGCCATGGAGGGGACAGCAGATCCGAGTGTCACAGGAGGATTTGGGGACACCGATGATGTCACCGGAAGTGCCACCCCTGCGGTGACCTCAGTGACCTCTGACCCCATGACCCCAGGAAGTGACAAAATTTTGGTGGCCACTCCGGCTGATTTGGTGGCCACAGAGGGGACACAGGACCCGAGTGTCACAGGAGGGTTTGGGGACAGCGATGACGTCACCGGAAGTGCCACCACCGAGGTGGCCTCGAGTGTCACAACCCCAGGAGGTGACAAAATTTTGGTGGCCACCCCAGGGGGTTTGGTGGCCACCGAGGTCTCACCAGCCCCAGGTGCCACCAACTGCTCTGGGGACACCGATGACGTCACCGGAAGTGCCACCCCCGTGGTGACCTCGGTGACCTCTGACCCAGCAGGTGACAAAATCCTGGTGGCCACCCCTGGGGATTTGGTGGCCACAGAGGGGACACAGGATCCGAGTGTCACAGGAGGGGTTGGGGACATCGATGACGTCACCGGAAGTGCCACCACTGAGGTGACAACGGCCGCCACGTCCCCAGGAAGTGACAAAATTTTGGTGGCCACCCCGGGTGACTTAGTAGCCACAGAGGGGACAGAGGACCCGAGTGTCACAGGAGGATTTGGGGACATTGATGACGTCACCGGAAGTGCCACCACCACAGTGACCTCTGACCCCACAACCCCAGGAGGTGACAAAGTCTTGGTGGCCACTCCAGGTGACTCAGTAGCCACCCCGGGGGATGTGGTGGCCATGGAGGGGACAGCAGATCCGAGTGTCACCGGTGGATTTGGGGACATCAATGACATCACCGGAAGTGCCGCCACCACGGTGACCTCTGACCCCGTGACCCCAGGAAGTGACAAAATCCTGGTGGCCACTCTGGGGGATTTGGTGGCCACAGAGGGGACACAAGATCCGAGTGTCACCGGTGGCTTTGGGGACATCGATGACGTCACCGGAAGTGCCACCACCGTGGTGACCTTGGTGACCTCTGACCCTGTGACCCCACGAAGTGACAAAATCCTGGTGGCCACTCCAGGTGACTTGGTGGCCACCCCTGGGGATGTGGTGGCCATGGAGGGGACAGCAGATCCGAGTGTCACAGGAGGATTTGGGGACATCGATGACGTCACCGGAAGTGCCACCACCTTAAAGGCCTCAGTGACCTCTGACCCAGCAGGTGACAAAATCCTGGTGGCCACCAGTGGGGACTTGGTGGCCATGGAGGGGACAGCAGATCCGAGTGTCACCGGAGGGTTTGGGGACATTGATGACGTCACCGGAAGTGCCACCACCACGGTGACCTCTGACCCTACAACCCCAGGAGGTGACAAAATTTTGGTGGCCACCCCAGCTGATTTGGTGGCCACGGGGGGTTCGGCAGCCCCAGGTGCCACCAACTGCTCTGGGGACACCGATGACATCACCGGAAGTGCCACCACCACGGTGACCTCGGTGACCTCTGACCCCGTGACCCCAGGGGGTGACAAAATCTTGGTGGCCACCCCTGGGGGTTTGGTAGCCATGGAGGGGACACAAGATCCGAGCGTCACCGGAGGGTTTGGGGACACCGATGACGTCACCGGAAGTGCCACCACCATGGTGGCCTCGGTGACCTCTGACCCAGTAAGTGACAACGTCTTGGTGGCCACTCCAGGTGACTCGGTGGCCACCCCGGGGGATTTGGTGGCCACAGAGGGCACAGCAGACCCGAGTGTCACAGGAGGATTTGGGGACATTGATGACGTCACCGGAAGTGCCACCACCGAGGTGACAATGGCCGCCACGTCCCCAGGAAGTGACAAAATCTTGGTGGCCACCCCAGGGGGTTTGGTGGCCACCGAGGTCTCACCAGCCCCAGGTGCCACCAACTGCTCCGGGGACGTTCTGGGCCGGGTCCCCGATGTCACCGGAAGTGCCACCCCCGCGGTGACCTTGGTGACCTCTGACCCCGTGACCTCAGGGGGTGACAAAGTCCTGGTGGCCACCCCAGGGGATTTGGTAGCCACGGAGGGGACAGAGGACCCGAGTGTCACAGGAGGATTTGGGGACATCGATGACGTCACCGGAAGTGCCACCACTGCTGTCACCTCTGACCCCGTGACCCCAGGAGGTGACAAAGTCTTGGTGGCCACCCCTGGGGATTTAGTAGCCACAGAGGGGACAGAGGATCCGAGCGTCACCGGAGGGTTTGGGGACAATGATGACGTCACCGGAAGTGCCACCACCGAGGCGGCCTTAAGTGTCACAACACCAGGAGGTGACAAAATCCTGGTGGCCACCCCGGGGGATTTGGTGGCCACGGGGGGTTCGGCAGCCCCAGGTGCCACCAACTGCTCCGGGGACACCGATGACGTCACCGGAAGTGCCACCCCCGCGGTGACCTTGGTGACCTCTGACCCCGTGACCCCAGGAAGTGACAAAGTCTTGGTGGCCACCAGTGGACATTTAGTAGCCATGGAGGGGACAGCAGATCCGAGTATCACAGGGGGGTTTGGGGACACCAATGACGTCACCGGAAGTGCCACCACCATGGTAACCTCAGTGACATCTGACCCCGTGACCCCAGGAAGTGACAAACTCCTGGTGGCCACCCCGGGCCCCTCGGTGGCCCCCGACTGCGCCGGCGCCATCTTGGACAGCCGGGAGGGCTCCACCGGAAGTGGCAGCACCGGAAACGCCCCCACCGGAAGTGACCCCACAACAGGAAGTGGCACCACCGGAAGTGACCCTCAAACAGGAAGTGATGTCACACCAACCCCCGGTGCCATCTTGAACAGCCTGGACGCCATCACAGGAAGTGGCACCACCGGAAGTGACCCCAAAACAGGAAGTGCAAGCACAGGAAGTGATCCTCAAACAGGAAGTGACGTCACGTCGACACCCGGCGCCATCTTGAACAGCCTAGATGTCAGCACAGGAAGTGACATCACCGGAAGTGCCCCCACAACAGGAAGTGCAGACACAGGAAGTGGCCCTCAAACAGGAAGTGACGTCACACCAACCCCCGGCGCCATCTTGAACAGCCTGGACACCATCACAGGAAGTGGAACCACAGGAAGTGACCCTAAAACAGGAAGTTCCCCCACCGGAAGTGCCCACGAAACAGAAAATGGCGTCACCTCGACCCCCGGTGCCATCTTGAACAATTTTGATGTCAACACCGGAAGCAACCCCACCGGAAGTGACCTCACAACGGGAAGTGGCACCACAGGAAGCGATCCTCAAACAGGAAGTGATGTCACTTCAACCCCCGGCGCCATATTGAACAGCCTGGACGCCATCACAGGAAGTGACGTCACAGGAAATAGCATCACAGGAAGTGGAACCACCGGAAGTGCCCCCGAAAGAGAAAATGGTGTCACATCAACACCCGGCGCCATCTTGAACCACCTGGATGTCAGCACAGGAAGTGACATCACCGGAAGTGACCCCAAAACAGGAAGTGCAAGCACAGGAAGTGATCCTCAAACAGGAAGTGATGTGACATCAACACCCGGCGCCATATTGAACAGTCTGGATGCCGTCACAGGAAGTGACGCCAGCAGAAATGGCACCACCGGAAGTGCCCCCAAAACAGGAAGTGACGTCACCCCCACGCCCGGCGCCATCTTGGTGGCCCCCGGCGGTGACGTGGCCGTGGGGGGGGAGGGGACAGAAGCTCCCGCGGCCCCTCCCCCTCCCGGCTGCGCCGCCCCTCCCCCCCCCGCCGCGTTTCCGGTCACGGCCCCTCCCCCGCGCGGCCCCCCGGGGGTTTCAAGCTCCGCCCCCTTTTGGTCGCCCCTCCCCCCGCTGCTGGCGGTGTTGGTGCCCCTCCCCCTCCTCCTCTGAGCCCCTCCCCCATTTATTTATTGCCCCTCCCCCACCCCATTGAAAATAAAAATGAAATAAAATAAATAAAAATTAAATTAAATTAAATGGATTGTGATTGGTGGATTCTGCGCCCCTCCCCCACCCCCTAAAAATAAAATAAAAATTAAATAAATAAAATAAATAAAAAATTAAAATAAATTAATTAAAATGAAACAAAATTAAATGAAATAAAAATGAAATGAAATTAAATAAAATAAAATGGTAAATTAAATTAAAATTAAATAATATAAAATAAGATAAAATACAATAAAGTTAAATTAGGATTAAATAAGATAAAATAAAATGAAAATAAATTAAAGTAAAATAAATTAAAATAAAATACAATAAAATAAAAAAAATAAAATAGAAAAAAATAAAATAAAATAAAATAAAAATAGAATAAAATAAAATAAAATAAAATAAAAATAGAATAAAATAAAATAAAATAAAATCAGATTGGTCAATCCCGCCCCTCCCCCACCCCGATTTCCACACCCAAGAAAAAAGAGGAAATTCGAGGGGGGGATGGGGGAGGGGCCTCCCCAAGCCCCTCCCCCACCCTGGGCTATAAAAAGGAACCTCCAAAAAATTTTTTTTTCCTTTTGGAGCCGCGGGGGAGGGGGCGATGGGGTGGGGGAGGGGCCTGGTGCTGCTGTGGGGGCTGCTGGGAACAGGTAACCCCTCCCCCACCCCTCCCCCACCTTTAACCCCTCCCCCACCCCCCTGACAACCCCTCAGGGTGGGGGAGGGGCTCCAAAATTTTAATTTTTTTCCCAAAATTTTTGGGGAAAATTTTGGATTTTTTCACCTCGCCCCTCCCCCACCCCTCAGTCCCCGCCCTCCTCTGCCCCCGCTGTGACGTCACCGGCTGCCGTGACCCCGCCCCCTGCCCCTCCCCCCACGCCGTGTGCCGCCGCACCACCCTGACCACGCTGAGAGGTGAGGGGGGGTGGGGGAGGGGCGGGTGGGGGAGGGGCGGGTGGGGGTGGGGGAGGGGCAGGTGGGGGTGGGGGAGGGGTGAGACCCCCATCTGCCCCTCCCCCACCCTTCAATTCCCCTCCCCCACCCCTCAAATCCCCTCCCAGACCCCTCAAATCCCCTCCCCCACCCTCAATTCCCCTCCCCCACCCCTCTAAGCCCCTCCCCCACCCCCAGGCGGGCGGCACTTCCGGCGGGAGCTGACCGGATGTGACGTCACCGGCCCGCCGGAAGTGGTGCTGCACTTCCGGTCCCACGGGGAGCTGGTGACGCTGCGGGAGGAGCGCTGGGGGGAGGGGCCCGGGGGAAGCCCCGCCCCCAGCCCCGCCCCTCCCCCCGCCGGGGATGAGAGGGGGGCAGGTGAGTGTGGGGGAGGGGCGGGGACTGGTTTGTACTGGTTTGGACTGGTTTATACTGGTTTATACTGGTTTATAATGGTTTAAACTGGTTTTACTGGTTTATACTGGTTTAAACTGGTTTTACTGGTTTGGACTGGTCCATACTGGTCCATACTGGTTTATACCAGTCCGTACTGGTCTGTACTGGTTTTTACTGGTTTATACTGGTCCATACTGGTCCATACCGGTCCGTACTGGTCCATACTGGTTTATACTGGTCCGTACTGGTTTATACTGGTCTATACTGGTCCATACTGGTTTATACTGGTCTATACTGGTCCATACTGGTCCATACCGGTCCATACCGGTCCATACTGGTCCATACCGGTTTATACTGGTCCATACTGGTCCATACTGGTTTATACTGGTCCATACTGGTCCATACTGGTCCATACTGGTTTATACTGGTCCATACTGGTCCATACTGGTCCATACTGGTTTATACTGGTCCATACTGGTCCATACTGGTCCATACCGGTCCATACTGGTCCATACTGGTTTATACTGGTCCGTACTGGTCCCAGCTCTCTGCCCCACCTGCGACTCCTCGGACGGTTCCTGCCTGGGCCCCTCCCCCCTCCTGCCCTGCCCCCACCCCGGCGATCGCTGCATCGACGTCACCGCCCGGGGACCCCGAGGAGGTGGGGGAGGGGCGGGGGGAGGGGCGGGGTCAAGGTGGGGGCGGGGTCAGTGTAGGGGAGGGGCAGAAAAGGGGGAGGGGCCACAACGGGGGAGGGGTTTAAAGGGTGGGGGAGGGGTTTAATGAGTGGGGGAGGGGCAAGAAAATGTGGGAGGGGCCACAATGGGGGAGGGGTTTTGGTGGGGGAGGGGCAGAGAAAAGGGGGAGGGGTTTAATGAGTGGGGGAGGGGCAAGAAAAAAGGGGGAGGGGCCACGATGGGGGGAGGGGTTTGGGGGAGGGATCCTGGGTGTGGGGGAGGGGTTTAATGGGTGGGGGAGGGGCAAGAAAAAAGGGGGAGGGGTCACAGTGGGGGAGGGGTTTAATGGGCGGGGGAGGGGCAAGAAAAAAGGGGAGGGGCCGCAATGGGGAGGGGCTTAAAGGGTGGGGGAGGGGCAAAAAAGGGGGAGGGGCCACAGTGGGGGAGGGGTTTAATGGGTGGGGGAGGGGCAGAGAAAATATGGGAGGGGCCACGATGGGGGAGGGGTTTAAAGGGTGGGGGAGGGGCAAGAAAAAAGGGGGAGGGGCCACAATGGGGGGAGGGGTTGGGGGGAGGGGTCCTGGGTGTGGGGGAGGGGTTTTAAGGGTGGGGGAGGGGCAGGAAAAAGTGGGGGAGGGGTCCTGGGGTGTGGGGGAGGGGCAATAAAAAATGGGGGAGGGGCCATGGTTGGGGGAGGGGCATGAAAAAGGGGCGTGGCCTCAGTTGAGGGGGAGGCGTTTAAAGGCTGGGGGAGGGGCAAGAAAAAAGGGGGAGGGGTTTAATGGGTGGGTGAGGTCCCGCCCCTCCCCCCCGTGACCCCGTGACCCCTCCGTGACCCCCCCGTGACCCCGCAGTGGGGGAGGGGCGGCTCCGCGGCTGCGGCCGGGCCGGGCCCTGCCGGGGCCTCCTGGGCTTCGACTCCGGCGGCCGCGGGGTGGAAATGAAATGTTGTGAGAGCGCCCAGTGCGGACTGGGTGAGACTGGGGGGGACTGGGGGGCACTGGGAGGGACTGGGGGGGACTGGGAGGGACTGGGAGGGACTGGGATGAACTGGGAGGCACTGGGAACAGGGCGCAGTTCCCAAAGGCGCCACCAGGGGGAGACAGAGAGACAAAGGGGGTTTGTTAATGGGAACTGGGAGGGACTGGGAGGAACTGGGATGGACTGGGAGGAACTGGGATGGACTGGGAGTTACTGGGATGAACTGGGATGGACTGGGAGACACTGGGAGAGGGCTGCAGCCCAGTCTGGAGGGACTGGGATGAACTGGGAGGGACTGGGAGGGACTGGGAGGGACTGGGAGGGGGGTACTGGTTTAAACTGGTCCTTACTGGTCCATACTGGTCCCTATCAGTTCTTACTGGTCCATACTGGTTTATATTGGTCCATACTGGTTTATACCAGTCTGTACTGGTCCATACTGGTTTAGACTGGTCCATACTGCTTTATACTGGTCCATACTGGTTTGTACTGGTCTGTACTGGTTTGTACTGGTCTGTACTGGTTTATACTGGTTTATACTGGTCTATACTGGTCTGCACTGGTCCATACTGGTCTATACTGGTCTGCACTGGTCCATACCAGTCTATACTGGTCTATACTGGTCTATACTGGTCCATACTGGTCTATACTGGTCTACACTGGTCCATACCAGTCTATACTGGTTTATACTGGTCTATACTGGTCCATACTGGTTTGTACTGGTTTGTACTGGTCTGTACCAGTCGACACTGGTTCATACTGGTTCCTACTGGTTCATACTGGTTCATACTGGTTTGTACTGGTCTGTACTGGTGCACACTGGTTCATACTGGTCCATACTGGTCCATATCAGTTTATACTGGTCTGTACTGGTTCATACCAATCTGTACTGGTTTACACTGGTCCATATTGGTCTGTACCAGTTCATACCAGTCCATACTGGTTTATACCGGTCTGTACTGGTCTGTACTGGTCTGTACCAGTCCACACTGGCTCATACTGGTCCATACTGGTTTATACCAGTCCATACTGGTCTGTACTGGTCCATACTGGTCTGTACTGGTCTGTACTGGTTCATGCTGGTACACACTGGCTCATACTGGTCCATACTGGTCTATACTGGCGCAGAGACCCCTCCCCCCTCCGGCCTGCGCTGCTGGGGCTGTGACGGCCCCTCCCCCACCGGCTGCGCCCCCCGAGCTCTGCCCTGTGGGGGGGGAAGGACCCGATGTGTGCTGGCCCGGAGCCTGGGTGGGGGAGGGGCGGATGGGGGGGGGGGGGGGGGGGGGGGAGGGGCTCTATGGGGTGGGGGAGGGGCTCTATGGGGTCTTTGGGGTGGGGGAGGGGATCTATGGGGTGGGGAGGGGCTCTGTGGGGTGGGGGAGGGGATCTATGGGGTTTCTATGGGGTGGGGGAGGGGTTTAATGGGGTGGGGGAGGGGCTCTGTGGGGTGGGGGAGGGGCTCTGTGGGGTGGGGGAGGGGCTCTATGGGGTGGGGGAGGGGTGGGGGAGGGGCTCTATGGGTCTGGGGTCTCTGTGGGGTCCCTGTGAGGTTTCTGTGGGTCTGGGGTTTTTTTTTGGGGTCTCCATGGGGTCTCCATGGGGTCTCTGTGGGTCTGGGGTTTTTTTGGGGGGTCTCTACGGGGCTGGGGACGTTTTTGGGGTCTCTGTGGGGTCCCTGTGAGGTTTCTATGGGTCTGGGGTCTCTGTGGGTCTGGGGGGGTCTCTGGGGGACTCTATGGGGTCTCCATGAGCCTCTATGGGTCTGGGGGCGTTTTTAGGGTCTCTGTGGGGTCTCTATGGGGTCTCTGTGGGTCTGGGGTCTCTATGGGTTCCCTGTGTGGTCTCTATGGGTCTGGGTTTTTTGGGGGGTCTCTGTGGGTCTGGGGTTTTCTTTGGGCTCTCTATGGGTCGGGGGTCTCTATGGGGGTCCCTCTGGGGTTTCCATGGGTCTGGGGGTTTTTTGGGGGCTCTCCAGGGGGTCTCTATGGGGCTCTGTGGGGTTTCTATGGGTCTGGGGTCTCTGTGGGTCTGGGGGTTTTTTTGAGGGGCTTTCTATGGGTCTGGGGATTTTTTTTGGGTCTCTGTGGGTCTGGGGTCTCTGTGGGTCTGGGTTTTTTTGGGGGGTCTCTATGGGTCTGGGGATTTTTTGGGCTCTCCATGGGGTCTCTGTGGGTCTGGGGTCTCTATGGGGTCTGTGTGAGGTCTCTATGGGTCTGGGGTCTCTGTGGGTCTGAGGGGATTTTTGGGGTCTCTATGGGGTTTCCATGGGGTCTCTGTGGGTCTGGGGGTTTTTTTTGGGGTCTCTATGGGGTCTGTGTGTGGTTTCTATGGGTCTGGGGTTTTTTTGGGGGGGTTTCTGTGGGTCTGGGGGATTTTTTGGGGCTCTCTATGGGGCCGGGACCCCCCCTCTGACCCCTTTTCCCTTTTTTTTTCCCCCCCCCAGGTCCCTCGGGGGAGCCGTGGCTGATCCGGGGCTGCGCCACCCCCGAGTGGTGCGAGACCCCCGTGGGGCTGGGGGGGCTCTGGGGGGGCTCCGGGGGGCAGGAGGGATCTGTGGGGCAGAGCGAATCTATGGGGCAGGAGGAATCCGTGGGGCAGAGCGATTCTATGGGGCAGAACAGATCTATGGGGCAGAACAGATCTATGGGGCAGGACGATTCTCTGGGGCTGCTCCTCTGCTGCCGGGGCGATTTCTGCAATTCCCTCCCCGGCGACCCCTCCCCCCCTCCCAGCTCCGCCCCTCCCCCCCTCACGCCCCTCCCCCTCCTCCTCCTCCTCCTCCTCCTCCTCCTCCCCCTCCTCGCTGCCCCATAGATTTTTTTTGAGGGGTCAGCCCCTCCCCCACCCCCGGCTATGGGGTGGGGTGGGGTGGGGGAGGGGTGTGAATCACTTGGGGGATGACTCAGTGGGGTGGGGGAGGGGGTGTGGGGCTGAGTTGTGGGGGGAGGATTTTCTATGGGGCAGAGATTTGGGGGGCTTTGCTGTGGGGCAGAGCTGTAGGGGCTGAGGTATGGGGGTTTTTTATAGGGCAGAGATTTGGGATTTTGCTATGGGGCAGGAGAGGCTTTGAGACCCTTCTATGGGGCAGGGGAGGATTTAGGGTCGTGCTATGGGGCAGGGGAGGCTTTGGGACCCTGCTATGGGGTGGAGGAACCCGTGGGACCGAGCTATGGGGCAGGGGAGGCTTTGGGACCTCTCAATGGGGCAGGGGAGGCTTTGGGACCCTGTTATGGGGCAGAGGAGGCTTTGGGGTCACTCTATGGGGCAGGAGAGGCTTTGGGACCACGCTATGGGGCAGGAGAGGCCTTGGGGTCACTCTATGGGGCAGGGGAGGCTCTGGGATGCCATAGTTCCCTGCTATGGGGTGGAGCAACCCGTGGGACCTCGCTATGGGGCGGGGAGCCCCCAGGGCCCCCCACCCCGTCCCCACCCTGGTCCCACCCTGTCCCGGCTCCCATAAATGGGGCGGTTCTGCCCCACGGCCCCGGGGCCGGGCCGAGATGTGGGGCCGGGCCATGGGGGGGGCCCGGCTGCTGCCGCTGCTGCTGCTGCTGCTCCTGCCAGGTACGGGGGGGATTTGGGGGGATTTGGGGGGGTTTGGGGGGTGGGGAGGGGGCAGGGTTTGTGGGGTGGGAGTGTGGGGCAGGGGGGGTGAGGGGTGGTGGCTGTGGGGTGGGGCGGGGGGGTTTGGGGGGATGGGGGGCAGGGCTGGGATCTATGGGGTGTTTGGGGTCAGATCTGTGGGGTGTCAGGGCTGAGATCTATGGGGTGTCAGGGCTGAGATCTATGGGGTGTCAGGGTTCAGATCTATGGGGTGTTTGGGATCAGATCTATGGGGTGTCAGGGCTCAGATCTGTGGGGAGTCAGGGCTGAGATCTATGGGGTGTCAGGGCTCAGATCTGTGGGGTGTTTGGGCTCAGATCTATGGGGTGTCAGGGCTGAGATCTATGGGGTGTCAGGGCTCAGATCTATAGGGCAGAGAGTGTCAGGGGCTGAGATCTGTGGGGTACTTGGGATCAGATCTCTGGGGTATTTGGGTTGTCAGAGCTCAGATCTGTGGGGTGTTTGGGGTCAGATCTATGGGGCAGGGATTGTCAAGGATGAGCTCTGTGGGACAGGGAGTGTCAGGGCTCAGATCTATGGGGTACTTGGATTTTCAGGGCTCAGATCTATGGGGCAGGGAGTGTCAAGGCTGAGATCTATGGGGTGTCAGGGATGAGATCTGTGGGGTGTCAGGGCTCAGATTTATGGGATATTTGGGTTGTCAGGAGCTCAGATCTATGGGGCAGGGCTGAGATCTATGGGGTGTCAAGGCTCAAATCTCTGGGGTATTTGGGTTGTCAATGCTCAGATCTGTGGGGCAGGGCTGAGATCTCTGGGGTGTCAGGAGCTCAGATCTATGGGGCAGGGCTCAGATCTATGGGGCAGGGTGATACCAGCCCAGCCATGGGGCAGCACCCACACCTCTTTGGCTTCCCTGGGCGCGCCGTGGGTCGGGCCCGGACAGGCCGGGGCAGGTCCCAAACCCCGCGGGGAGGGCGCGGCCGTTTCTGGGGTTTGGGTTTTGTTTTTGTGACGTTTGGAGGCCTCTGACGTGTGGGGCAGGATCTATGGGGCTGCAGGGATCTGTGGGGCTGGATCTGTGGGGCAGGATCTATGGGGCAGGATCTGTGGGGCAGGATCTATAGGGCAGGATCTATAGGGCAGAATCTGTGGGGCTGCAGGATCTATGGGGCTGCAGTGCCTGAGCTGTGGGGCTGGGTGGGATCTGTGGGGCAGGATCTATAGGGCTGGATCTGTGGGGCAGGATCTATAGGGTTGGATGTGTGGGGCAGGATCTATGGGGCTGCAGTGCCTGAGCTGTGGGGCAGGATCTCTGGGGCTGCAGGGATCTATGGGGCAGGATCTATAGGGCTGGATGTGTGGGGCTGGATGTGTGGGGCTGGATCTATAGGGCAGAATCTGTGGGGCAGGATCTATGGGGCAGGATCTGTGGGGCAGGATCTATAGGGCTGAATCTATGGGGCAGGATCTCTGGGGCTGCAGTGCCTGAGCTGTGGGGCTGGGGGGGATCTGTGGGGCAGGATCTATAGGGCAGGATCTATAGGGCAGAATCTGTGGGGCAGGATCTCTGGGGCTGCAGTGCCTGAGCTGTGGGGCTGGGTGGGATGTGTGGGGCAGGATCTATGGGGCTGGATCTATGGGGCAGGATCTATGGGGATGGATCTATGGGGCAGGATCTATAGGGCTGGATCTATGGGGCAGGATCTCTGGGGCTGCAGTGCCTGAGCTGTGGGGCGGACGACGACGGAATCTGTGGGGACGTCACCAACGTCACCTGCCCCGCGGAGAGCGACGTCTGCAGCGAGGCGCTGGTGGCCGTCACCTGGAGTGAGTGGGGGATGGGGTGAGGGTCAGTTTTGGGGTGTCCATAGTGGTCACTTTGTGGGTTGTGTCCATTAATGGTCATTTTTTGGGGTGTCCATCAATGGTCAGTTCTGGGATGTGTCCATAGGGGTCATTTTTGGGGTGTCCATAGTGGTCATTTTTTTTGAGATTTCCACTAATGGTCAGTTCTGGGTGTGTCCACAGTGGTCATTTTTGGGGCTGTGTCCATAAGGGGTCAGTTCTGGGATTTCCATCAATGGTCAGTTCTGGGATGTGTCCATAGGGTCATTTTTGGGGTGTCCATAGTGGTCATTTTTGGGGGATTTCCATTAATGGTCAGTTCTGGGGTGTCCATAGTGGTCATTTCTGGAAGGGTCAGTTCTGGGGGGTGTCCATAGGGTCAGTTTTGGGGTGTCCATCATGGTCATTTCTATCCTTGTCCACCTGGGGGTGTCCACAGTGGTCATTTTTGGGGAGTGTCCATAATAAGGGGTCAGTTTTGGGATTTCCATTAAGGGTCAGTTTTGGGGTGTCCATAGGGTCAGTTCCAAGATGTCCCTTAATGGTCATTTCTGGGGGGTGTCCATAGTAAGGGGTCAGTTTTGGGGTGTCCACAGTGGTCACTTTGGGGCTGTGTCCATAAGGAATGTCCATAGTGGTCACTTTTAGGGTTTCCATAAAGGGTCAGTTCTGGGGTATCCACAGTGGTCATTTCTGGCCTTGTCCACCTGGGGTGTCCATCATGGTCATTTCTGGAGGTTTCTATTGATGGTCAGTTCCAAGATGTCCCTTAATGGTCATTTCTGGGGGTGTCCATAGGGGTCAGTTTTGGGGTGTCCATCGTGGTCATTTCTGGCCATGTCCACCTGGGAGTGTCCATAGTGGTCATTTCTGGGGGGTTTCCATCAATGGTCACTTCTGGAGTGTCCACTAATGGTCATTTTTGGGGTGTCCATTGTGGTCATTTCAATCCTTGTCCACCTGGGAGTGTCCATAGGGGTCAGTCCCTCAATGGTCACTTCTGGAGTGTCCACAGTGGTCATTTCTGGAAGTGTCCATTAATGGTCAGTTCCAAGATGTCCCTTAATGGTCATTTCTGGGGGTGTCCATAGGGGTCAGTTTTGGGGTGTCCATCATGGTCATTTCTGGCCTTGTCCACCTGGGAGTGTCCATAGGGATCATTTCTGGGGGGTGTCCATAATAAGGGGTCAGTTTTGGGGTGTCCACAGTGGTCAGTTCTGGCCTTGTCCACCTGGGAGTGTCCATAGGGGTCAGTCCCTCAATGGTCACTTCTGGAGTGTCCACAGTGGTCATTTCTGAAAGTGTCCATTAATGGTCAGTTCCAAGATGTCCCTTAATGGTCATTTCTGGGGGTGTCCATAGGGGTCAGTTCTGGGGTGTCCATAGGGTCAGTTCTGGGGTGTCCATAGTGGTCATTTCTGGAAGGGTCAGTTTTGGGGTGTCCATAGGGTCAGTTCTGGGGTTTCCATCAATGGTCATTTCTGGAGTGTCCACAGTGGTCATTTTTGGGGCTGTGTCCATAAGGGGTCAGTTCTGGAGGTGTCCACAATGGTCATTTTTGGGGTGTCCATTGTGGTCATTTCAATCCTTGTCCACCTGGGGGTGTCCATAGGGGTCAGTCCCTCAATGGTCACTTCTGGAGTGTCCATAGCGGTCATTTCTGGGGGTTTCCATCAATGGTCACTTCTGGGGTGTCCATCGTGGTCATTTTAGTCCTTGTCCACCTGGAGGTGTCCACAGTGGTCATTTCTGGAAGTGTCCACTAATGGTCAGTTCCAGGATGTCCATAGTGGTCATTTCTGGAGGTTTCCATCAATGGTCACTTCTGAGGTGTCCATAGTGGTCATTTCTGGAAGGGTCAGTTCTAGGGGTGTCCATAGGGGTCAGTTCTGGGGTATCCACAGTGGTCATTTCTGGCCTTGTCCACCTGGGGTGTCCATAGTGGTCATTTCTGGAAGGGTCAGTTCTAGGGGGTGTCCATAGGGTCAGTTTTGGGGTGTCCATCGTGGTCATTTCAATCCTTGTCCACCTGGGAGTGTCCATCATGGTCATTTCTGGAGGTTTCCATTAATGGTCAGTTCCAAGATGTCCATAGTGGTCATTTCTGGGGGTGTCCATAGGGGTCAATTTTGGGGTGTCCATCATGGTCATTTTAATCCTTGTCCACCTGGGAGTGTCCATAGTGGTCATTTCTGGAGGTGTCCATCAATGGTCACTTCTGGAGTGTCCACAGTGGTCATTTTTGGGGTGTCCATCATGGTCATTTCTGGACTGTCCAGGGACTGGGATGAACTGGGACGAACTGGTTCTCATTCCAATCCTTCCCCTTTGCACCACCCCTCAAACCCCTCTCCATGACCCCCCCGGTGACCCCGTGACCTCTGACCCCTCAGGTCACGGCCGCTTCGCCCTGGGTGGCCGCGGCTGCGGCCGGGGTCAGCCGGGGTCGCTGGCCCGGGCCCTGCAGCTCTGGGGCCTCGTGGCCTTCGAGCGGCGCCGCAACTGCGAGGGGGGGTCCTGCAACGGAGCCCTGCCCCTGGGGGGGCGCGGGGCGCTGCCTGAACCCGGTACTGGGGGCACTGGGAGGGACTGGGAGGGACTGGGAGGGGATTTGGGGTCACTGGGAGGGACTGGGAGGGGATTGGGAGGGGATTTGGGGGCACTGGAAAGGACTGGGAGGGACTGGGAGGGGACTGGGAGGAGATCTGGGGGCACTGGGAGGGACTGGGATGGACTGGGAGGGGATTTGGGGGCACTGGAAAGGACTGGGAGGGACTGGGAGGAGATTTGGGGGCACTGGGAGGGACTGGGAGCGACTGGGAGGGACTGGGATGGACTGGGAGGGCACTGGGAGGCACTGGGATGGACTGGGAAGGACTGGGCTGGAACTGGGAGTTACTGGGATGAACTGGGAGGCACTGGGAGAGGGCTGGAGCCCAGTTTGGGGGCACTGGGAGGCACTGGGAGGGACTGGGAGGGGATTGAGTTGGACTGGGAGGGACTGGGATGGACTGGGAGGGACTGGGAACAGGGCGCAGTTCCCAAAGGCGCCACCAGGGGGAGACTGGGAGGCACTGGGGGTTTGTTAATGGGAACTGGGATGGACTGGGAGGGACTGGGAGTTACTGGGAGGGGACTGGGATGGACTGGGAGGGACTGGGAGGAACTGGGAGGCACTGGGAGCACTGGGAGAGTGCTGCAGCCCGGTTTGGGGGCACTGGGATGGACTGGGAGGCACTGGGAGGGACTGGGAGTTACTGGGAGGGACTGGGATGGACTGGGAGGCACTGGGAGGGAACTGGGATGAACTGGGATGAACTGGGAGGCACTGGGAGGGACTGGGATGGACTGGGATGGACTGGGAACAGGGCGCAGTTCCCAAAGGCGCCACCAGGGGGAGACTGGGAGACACTGGGGGTTTGTTAATGGGAACTGGGATGGACTGGGAGGGACTGGGAGGGACTGGGATGGACTGGGAGGGGACTGGGAATAAACTGGGAGGGGATTGGGAGGGACTGAGAGGGGATTTGGGGGGACTGGGAGTGACTGGGATGGACTGGGAAGGACTGGGAGGGGATTGGGAGGGACTGGAAGAGACTGGGAGCGACTGGGAGGGACTGGGAGGGACTGGGATGAGCTGTGAGGGACTGGGAGGGGATTTGAGGGGACTGGGAGGGACTGGGATAAACTGGGAGGGACTGGGAGGGAACTGGGAGGGGATTGGGAGGCACTGGGAGATGATTGGGAAGAGATTTGGGGGTACTGGGAGGGACTGGGGGGGCACGGGGCGCTGCCCCAGTCTGTTACTGGGGGGACTGGGAGGGACTGGGAGAGGATTGGGAGGGACTGGGATGTACTGGGAGGGAACTGGGAGGAGATTTAGGGACACTGGGATAAACTGGGACAAACTGGGACAAACTGGGACAAACCAGAACCCACCCCCACCTCCTACTGGTCCATACTGGTCCATACTGGGAAACCCCTCCCAGCACAACCAGCCCAACAAACCGGGAGGGGGCGTGTCCTTGACGTGACCCCACGACCCCTCCGTGACCTTTGACCCCCCCCAGCCCCCAACGCCAGCGCCCGGACGCCCAACGGGATTCGCTGTTACGGCTGCCCCGAGGCCGGGCCCTGCCCCCCCTCCGCCATCGTCCGTTGCTACGACGACCAGCGCGCCTGTTTCCACGGCAACGTCACTTTGCGCATGGGTGGGTCACGTGACGCGTCACCTGACCGGAAGTGTCACCCTGGGCGGGGTTTATTACCCTTGAATTTCCCCCCCCAGGTAACCTCACCTTTTGGCGGGAAATCCGCGGCTGCGTCGCCGACGGCGCCTGCGGGCGGGAGCGGCGCGGGGACGACGCGGCGTCGCTGGGCGGCTCCTGTTGCCGTGGAGACCTCTGCAATCAACACCCGGCCAACCAAACCTTCTTCGAGCCCGACCTGCCCCGCCTCGAGCTGCTCCCGCACGGCCACGCCCCCACGGCCACGCCCGGGAATGCTACGGAGGGTGGGGGGGACAAGATGGCTGACGGTGGTGGGGGTGGTTCCAAAATGGCGGGGGCTGAGAGTGAAGGGGTCAGCGGGAATAGGAGGGCTGGTGGTGGCAAGATGGCTGCCGGGGGCAAGATGGCTGCCGGGGATAAAATGGATGCTGGGGACAAAATGGCTGATGGTGGCAAGATGGCTGCCGGGGAGAAAATGGCTGATGGTGACAAGATGGCTGCCGGGGAGAAAATGGCTGAAGGGGACAAGATGGTTTCCGGTGACAAGATGGCTTCCGGGAAGAAGATGGCTGCTGGAGACAAAATGGCTTCCGGTGACAAAATGGCTTCCGGGGACAAGATGGCTTCCGGTGACAAAATGGCTTCCGGAGACAAGATGGCCGCTGAAGACAAAATGGCCACCGAGGATAAAATGGCTTCCGGTGACAAAATGGCTGCCGGTCACGTGGTACACAGCCGGCCAATGGGGCGCAAGGACGGGGTCAAAGGGCCGGTGGGGCGGGGCCAAGCCCTGGGCGGGCCCGGGTGGCTCCTCCCCTTCCTGTTGCTGCCCCTCCTGCGCTGAAATAAACGAACGTGGCGGGAAAAGCGAGCGGCGGTGTCGTTATTGTGTGAATTTAAATTTTTTAATGTTTATTTTAAAATTATTTTTTGTTTTATTTTAAAATTTTTTTAATTAGGGTTTTGGTATTTTAATTCTAATTTTGCAGAGATTTTTTTTCTTTTTTTTTTTAATATGTTTTGTTAGGTTTTTCAATTTTTTTTATGTCATGTTTTCAATATTTTTCATTAATTTTTTCAATATTTTAAATTAATTTAAAAAATATTTTTCATTGTAATTTTTGTTCTTTTTATTATCTTTTTAATTTTGCTGGTTTTCAATTTTTTTCCATTATATTTTCAATATTTTAAATTAATTTTTAAAATATTTTTCATTGTAATTTTTTTTCTTTTTATTATCTTTTTAATTTTGTTGTTTTTCAATTTTTTCTGTTAGATTTTCAATATTTTTCATTAATTTTTCAACATTTTTGTTTCTCTTTCAATTTCTATTTCTATTTCTATTTCTATTTGAATTTCCATTCCACTTCTATTTCCATTTCTATTTCAATTTCTATTTCTATTTGAATTTCCATTTACATTTCTATTTCTATAATTATATTTATATTTATATTTATATTTATATTTATATTTATATTTATATTTATATTTATATTTATTTATTTTTATTTTTACTTTTACTTTTATTTTTACTTTTATTTTTTAATTTTTACTTTTTATTTTTACTTTTATTTTTATTTTTATTTTCCTTTTTTCTTATCCACAATCCCCCCCTCCCAAAAATGACCAGAAAAGAGGATTTTGACCCAAAAAAACCTTTAATAAATACAACCCAGGGGGCGGGAAACGGGAAGGGAAATGGCGGGAAAATGTGAGGGGAAAATGGCGGGAAAATGTGAGGGGAAAATGGCGGGAAAACCTGAAGGGAAAATGGCGGGAAATGGGAGGGAAAATGGCGGGAAAATTTGAGGGGAAAATGGCGGCAAAATGTGAGGGCAAAATGGCGGGAAAACCTGGGGGGAAAATGGCAGGAAATGGGAGAAAAAAATGGTGGGAAATGTGAGGGGAAAAGGGCAAGAAAATTTGAGGGGAAAAAAGGAAAATGTGAAGGGAAAATGGTGGAAAATGTCAGGGGAAAATGGCGGGAAAACCTGAGGGAAAAATGGCAGAAAATCCGAAGGGAAAATGGAGAAAAATTTGAGGGGAAAATGGTGGAAAAGATGAAGGAAAAATGGAGGAAAACATGAGGGGAAAATGGTGGAAAATGTGTGGAGAAAATGGCAGAAAATATGAAGAAAAAATGGCAGAAAAGATGAAGGAAAAATGGCGGAAAATGTGAGGGGAAAATGGAGGAAAATTTGTGGAGAAAATGGCGGAAAATGTGAAAGAAAAATGGTGGAAAATGTGAGGGGAAATGGCAGAAAAATTGAGGGGAAAATAGCGGAAAATCTGAAGGGAAAATGGCGGAAAACATGAAGGAAAAATGGCGGAAAATGTGAGAGAAAAATGTAGGAAAATTTGAGGGGTAAAAAGGAAAATATGAGGGGAAAAGGGCAGAAAATGTGAGGGAAAATGGAGGAAAATGGGAAGGAAAAATGGTGGAAAATGTGAAGGGAAAAGGGCGAGAAAATTTGAGGGAAAAATGTAAGAAAATTTGAGGGGAAAATGGTGGAAAATGTGAGGGGAAAATGGTGGAAACCATGAAGGAAAAATGGTGGGAAATATGAGGGGAAAATGGAGGAAACTTTTAGGGAAAAATGAAGGAAAATATGAGGGGAAAATAGCGGAAAACATGAAGGAAAATGGCGGAAAACATGAAGGGAAAATGGCGGGAAAACCTGAGGGGAAAATGGAGAAAAATGTGAAGAGAAAATGGTGGAAACCATGAAGGAAAAATGGTGGAGAATGTGAGGGGAAAATGGAGGAAAATTTGAGGGGAAAAAAGGGAAATATGAAGGAAAAATGATGGAAAATGTGAGGGGAAAATGGAGGAAAATATGAGGGGAAAATGGCGGAAGCCATGAAGGAAAAATGATGGAAAATGTGAGGGGAAAATGGAAGAAAATGTGAGGGGAAAACGGAGGAAACTTTTAGGGAAAAATGAAGGAAAATATGAGGGGAAAATGATGGAAACATGAAGGAAAAATGGCGGAAAGAATGAATTAAAAATGGCAGAAAAGATGAAGGAAAAATGGCGGAAAATATGAGGGAAAAAAAGGAAAACATGAAGGGAAAAGGGCGGGAAAACCTGAGGAGAAAATGGAGAAAAATGTGAAGAGAAAATGGTGGAAACCATGAAGGAAAAATGGTGGAAAATGTGAGGGGAAAATGGCGGAAAACATGAAGGGAAAACGGCGGAAAAAATGAAAAAAAAATGGTAGAAAAGATGAAGGAAAAATGGTGGAAAATTTGAGGGGAAAAAAAGGAAAACATGAATGGAAAAAGAGCAGGAAAACCTGACGGGAAAATGGAGAAAAATGTGAGGGAAAATGGTGGAAACCATGAAGGAAAAATGGCGGAAAATGTGAGGGGAAAATGGAGGAAAATTTGAGAGGAAAAAAGGAAAACATGAAGGGAAAATGGAGGAAAACCTGAGGGGAAAATGGAAGAAAATTTGAGTGAAAAATGGAGGAAAATATGAGGGGAAAATGGCGGAAAACATGAGGGGAAAATGGTAGGAAAACGTGAGGGAAAAATGGCGGAAAATTTGAGGGGAAAATGGCAGAAAAATTGAGGGGAAAAGGGCGGGAAATGTGAGGGGAAAAACAGGAAAACATGAAGGAAAAATGGTGGAAAATGTGAGGGGAAAATAGCGGGAAAATTTGAGGGGGAAATGGAAAATATTTGAGGGGAAAATGGACAGAAACATGAGGGAAAATTGGAGAAAAATGTGAGGGGAAAATGGAGGAAAATTTGAGGGGGAAAAAAGGAAAATATGAAGGGAAAAAGAGCGGGAAAACGTGAGGGGAAAATGGCGGAAAACGTGAGGAGAAAATGGAGAAAAAATTGAGGGGAAAATGGAGGAAAATGTGAGGGGAAAATGGTGGAAAATTTGAAGGAAAATGGTGGAAAAGATGAGGGGAAAAAGGTGGAAAATGTGAGGGGAAAATGGAGGAAAATCTGAGGGGAAAATGGCGGAAAATTTGAGGGGAAAATGGTGGAAATTGTGAGGGGAAAATGGCAGAAAATGTGAGGGGAAAATGGCAGAAAAATTGAGGGGAAAATGGAGGAAAATGTGTGGAGAAAATGGTGGAAAACGTGAGGGGAAAGTGGCGGGAAATCTGAAGAGAAAATGGAGGAAAATGTGAGGGGAAAAAAGGAAAACATAAAGGAAAAATGGTGGGAAAATCTGAGGGGAAAATGGAGGAAAATTTGAGGAAAAATGGAGGAAAATGTGAGGGGAAAATGGCGGAAACCAAGAAGGAAAAATGGTGGAAAATGTGAAGGGAAAAGGGCAGGAAAATTTGAGGGGAAAAAAGGAAAATGTGAGGGGAAAATGGAGAAAAATGTGAGGGGAAAATGGAGGAAAAATTGAGAGGAAAACGGCGGAAAACATGAAAGAAAAATGGCGGAAAATGTGAGGGAAAAATGGCGGAAAAGATGAAGGAAAAATGAAGGAAAACATGAGGGGAAAAAGGCGGAAAATGTGAGGAGAAAAAGGCGGAAAATGTGAGGGGAAAATGGCGGAAAATGTGAGGGGAAAATCTAAGAAAATTTGAGGGGAAAAATAGGAAAACATGAAGGAAAAATGGTGGAAAATGTGAGGGGAAAAAGAGTGGGAAAACCTGAGGGGAAAATGGCGGAAACCATGACTGAAAAATAGCGGAAAAAATGAAGAAAAAATGACAAAAAAATGAAGAAAAAATGAAATAAAATGAAGAAAAAATGACAGAAAAAATGAAATAAAATGACAGAAAAAATGAAATAAAACGACATAAACCAAGATTTCAATGTCAGAAGGATCCCCCCGCGCGCGTCAGCGTCAGCACCGCGTCCATCCAGATCCGCAGCGCCTCCGCGCTCGGCGCCACCAGCCAGAACAGGCGCTCGTACGTCTTGAGGCAGAAGGTGAGGCGGGGGTTGGGGCTCTGGGGAGACATTTTGGTTTTTTATTTCCTTTTAATTTCATGTTTAATTCTCATAAAATTTAAATTTAATTTTAAAATTTTTTTTAAAATTTTTTTTTTAAAATTTCCTTTTCTTGGCGGCCATGTTGGACCCATAAATTTTAATTTTTTGGGTTTTTTAAATTTATTTTTTAAAATTTCCTTTTCCTGGCGGCCATGTTGGACCCATAAAATTTAAATTTAATTTTTTAATTTTTTTAAAATTTTTTTTTACAATTTCCTTTTTCTGGCGGCCATGTTGGACCCATAAAGTTTTAATTTAATTTAATTTTTTACATTTTTAAATTTTTTTTTTAAATTTCCTTTTTCTGGCAGCCATGTTGAACCCATAAAAGTCAATTTTTAAAAAGTTATTATTATTTTTATTTTAATTTCTTTTTCCTGGCGGCCATGTTGAACCAGTAAAATTTAAATTTAAATTTAAAAAAAAAAATATTTTTTTTAAATTTCCTTTTCCTGGTGGCCATTTTGAACCCATAAAATTTAAATTTAATTTTGTTTTTTTAATTTTCTTTTCCTGGCAGCCATATTGAACCCATAAAATTTAAATTCCATTTTTTTTTTTTCATTTCCTTTTCTTGGCGCCCATATTGGACCCATAAATTTTAATTTTTTGGGGTTTTTTAAATTTATTTTTTAAAATTTCCTTTTCCTGGTGGCCATGTTGGACCAATAAAATTTAAATTTTAAAATTATTATTATTATTATTATTATTATTATTATTATTATTATTATTATTATTATTATTATTATTATTATTATTTTAATTTTTAAATTTCCTTTTCCTGGTGGCCATGTTGGACCCGTAAAATTTAAATCTAAATTTAAAAAAAAATTTTTTTTTTTAAATTTCCTTTTCCTGGCGGCCATATTGAACCCATAAAATTTAATTTTAAAAATTTTTAATTTTTTTAAAAATTTCCTTTTCCTGGCGGCCATGTTGAACCCATAAAATTTAAATTTAATTTTTTAAAAAATTTTTAAAATTTTTTTTTTACCTTTCCGGCCACGCGCCCGGGGTCGTACCAAACTTCCTCGATGGCCTGGAAGTAAATGACGCCCTTGAGCTTCGTCTGGGCTTGGTCTGGGGGGAAAAAAAGCTGAGCTGTGACCCCAAAAAAAAAAATTCTGTGCCCCAAAATTCCGCCACATTTCACCCAAAATCACCTCAACGTGTTTTTACTTAAAATCCCAAATTTCACCCCAAAATTCTGCCATTTTCCCCAAGATTTTAACTTAAAAATCCAAATTTCACCCCAAAATTCTGCCATATTCCTCCCAAATTTTTCCTTAAAAATCCCAAATTTCACCCCAAAATCACCCCAAAAAAATCATTCCTGTACCCCAAAATTCCACCATATTCCACCCAATATTTTTCCTTAAAAATCCAAATTTCACCCCAAAATATTCCTCAAAAAAATCCAAATTTCACCCCAAAATCACCCCAAAAAACCCAAATTTCACCCCAAAATCCCACCATACCCCCAAATCGTTCCTTAAAAATCAAAATTCCACCCAAAAAATCAAAATTTCACCCTAAAATCACCCCAAAAATCCAAATTTCACTCAAAAAAATCCAAATTTCACCCCAAAATCCCTCCATACCCCCCAATATTTTTCCTTAAAAACCCAAAATTCACCCCAAAATATTCCTCAAAAAATCCAAATTTCACCCCAAAAAATCCAAATTTCACCCCAAAAAATCCAAAACTCACCCCAAAATCCCCCCAAAAAATCCAAATTTCACCCCAAAACCACCCCAAAAAATCCAAATTTCACCCCAAAACCACCCCAAAAAATCCAAAATCACCCCAAAAATCCCAAATTTCACCCCAAAAAAAAAAAATTTCACCTCTAAATCACCCCTAAAAATCCAAATTTCACCCCAAAAAATCCAAATTTCACCCCAAAAATCCCAAATTTCACCCCCAAAAAATAAAATTTCACTTCTAAATCACCCCCAAAAATTCAAATTTCACCACAAAAAATCCAAATTTCACCCCAAAAAATCCAAATTTTACCCCAAAAAATCCAAATTTCACACCAAAATAGTCCCCAAAAAATCCAAAATTTCACCCCAAATCACCCCAAAAATCCAAATTTCACCCCAAAATCCCCCCAAAAAATCCAAATTTCACCTGAAAAAATCCAAATTTCACCCCAAAAAATCCAAATTTCACCCAAAAATCACCCCAAAAATCCAAATTTCACCCCAAAACATCCCAAATTTCACCCAAAAAAAATCAAATTTCACCCCAAAACCACCCGAAAAAAACCCAAATTTCACCCCAAAAAATCCAAATTTCACCACAAAAAATCCAAATTTCACCCCAAAAAATCCAAATTTCACCCCAAAACCACCCCAAAAAATCCAAATTTCACCCCAAAAAATCCAAATTTCACCCCAAAATCACCCCAAAAAATCCAAATTCCACCCCAAAACATCCCAAATTTCACCCAAAAAAAATCAAATTTCACCCCAAAACCACCCAAAAAAACCCAAATTTCACCCAAAAAATCCAAATTTCACCCCAAAAAATCCAAATTTCACCCCAAAAAACCCGAATTTCACCCCAAAAAATCCAAATTTCACCCCAAAAATCCCAAATTTCACCCAAAAAAAATCAAATTTCACCTCTAAATCACCCCAAAAAATCCAAATTTCGCCCCAAAAAATCCAAATTTCACCCTAAAAAATCCAAATTTCACCCCAAAATCACCCCAAAAAATCCAAATTTTACCCCAAAAAATCCAAATTTCACACCAATATAGTCCCCAAAAAATCCAGAATTTCACCCAAAATCACCCCAAAAAAATCCAAATTTCACCCAAAACCCCCAAATTTCCCCCGAATTTTCCCCAGTACCCCCGTAATAGGCCAGGACCCTCCTGGTGGGGTCCAGGTGGAACCAGCGGCGCCTCCAGGTTTTGATTTTTCCGCCCATTTTGGTGAGGGGACCCCGCAGGGACCCCCCCAGGATCCGCAGCCCCCCGACGCTCTCGGGGCGGTGCCCGCGGGCGCGCAGGGCAAGGAGGAGGTCGGGCTAAATAAAATAAAATTAAATTAAAATTACAATTTAAAATTAAATTAAAAATTAAAAATAAAATTAAAATTAAAATCAGAAATTTAAAAATTAAAATTAAAAAATAAAAATTAGAAATTAAAAATTAAAAATCAAAAAATAAAATTAAAATTAAAATTAAATTAAAAATTTAAAATAAAATTAAAATTAAAATTAAAAATTAGAAAATTGAAATTAAAATATAAGAATAAAATTAAAAATTAAGTTAAAAATTAAAAAATAAAATTAAAATTAAAAATTAGAAATTAGAAATAAAAAATAAAATTAAAATTAAAAATTAAATTAAAAATTTAAAAATAAAGTTAAAATTAAAATTAAAAATTAGAAAATTAAAATTAAAAAATAAAATTAAAATTAAAAATTAAAAATAAATTTAAAATTAAAATTAAAATTAAAATTAAAAATTATTAGAAAATTAAAATTAAAAAATAAAATTAAAATTAAACATTAAATAAAAAATTAAAAAATTAAGTTAAAATTAAAATTAAAAATTAGAAAATTAAAATTAAAAAATAAAATTAAAATTAAAAATTAAATTAAAAATTAAAAAATACAGTTAAAATTAAAATTAGAAATTTAAAAATTGAAATTAAAAAATAAAATTAAAATTAAAAATTAAATTAAAAATGTAAAAATAAAATTAAAATTAAAAATTAGAAATTAGAAATAAAAAATAAAATTAAAATTAAAAATTAAATTAAAAATTTAAAAATAAAGTTAAAATTAAAACTAAAAATTAGAAAATTGAAATTAAAAAATAAAATTAAAATTAAAAATTAAATTAAAAATTTAAAAATAAAATTAAAATTAAAATTAAAAATTAGAAAATTGAAATTAAAATATAAGAATAAAATTAAAAATTAAATTAAAAATTTAAAAATAAAATTAAAATTAAAAATTAGAAATTAGAAATAAAAAATAAAATTTAAATTAAAAATTAAATTAAAAATTCAAAAATAAAGTTAAAATTAAAACTAAAAATTAGAAAATTGAAATTAAAAATAAAATTAAAATTAAAAATTAAATTAAAAATTAAAAAATAAAATTAAAATTAAAATTAGAAATTAGAAAATTAAAATTAAAATATAGGATTAAAATTAAAAATTAAATTAAAAATTTAAAAATAAAGTTAAAATTAAAATTAGACATTAGAACATTGAAATTAAAAAGTAAAATTAAAATTAAAAATAAAATTAAAAATTTAAAAATAAAATTAAAATTAAAAATTAGAAATTAGAAATAAAAAATTAAAAAATAAAATTAAAATTAAAAATTAGAAATTAGAAATTAAAAATTAAAAATCAAAAAATAAAATTAAAATTAGAAATTAGAAATTAAAAATAAAAAACTAAGATTAAAAAATAAATTAGAACTTAGAAATTAGAAATTAAAACTTAAAAATTAGAAATTCGAAATTGGAAATTAGAGATTAGAAATTAAAAATTAGAAATTAAAAATTAGAAATTAAAAATAAAAAATTAGAAATTAAAAATTAAAAGTTAAAAACAAATATTAAAAATAAAACTAAAAATAAAAATAAAAAATTAAAAATAAAAATAAAAAATTAAAATTAGAAACTAGGAATTAAAAATTAAAAATTAGAAATTAGTGATTAGAAATTAGAAATTAGAAATCAAAAATTAGAAATAAAAAATAAAATCAAAATTAGAAATTAGAAGTTAGAAGTTAGAAATTAGAAACTAAAAATTAGAAATAAAAAATAAAATAAAAATTAAAATCAGAAATTAAAAATTAAAAATTAAAAATTAAAGTTAAAAAATAAAATTAGAAATTAGAAATTAGAAATTAGAAATTAGAAATTAGAAATTAGGGTTAGTACTCACGAGAAATTGGAGAGCTGTGAGAGATGAAAAGTTAGCACTGAGCACAAAAATTCTCACTGAAATTGAGCCAAAATCACCCCAAAATCAACCCCAAAATCCAGAAAAATCACCCCAAAATCAATAAAAAATCACCCCCAAATCAACCCCAAATTTTACCCCAAAATCCCCCCCCCAAAAAACCCAAAATTGACAAAAATCGTCCCACAAAAACCCAAATTTCCACAAAAATTCCCCAAATTCCCCCGGGCGTCACCTCAGGAGGGGGCGGGGCTGGATCCGGAGTAGGCGGGGCCTGTGGTAGAGGGGGTGGAGCCTCGGTGGTGATTGGCACTTCAGTGGGCGTGGCATTGGTGGTGATTGACGTTTCTGTGGGCGTGGCCTTGGCAGTGATTGATGTTTCTGTGGGCGTGGCCTTGGCGGCTTTCCGGGCCTCCTGGATTGGGGAAGCCACACCCCCTTTAGACCACGCCCACATTGACCACACCCAATCAAACCACGCCCACCAACCAAATAAACCATGGTTGCATTTAGGCCACACCCACACCAAAATAAACCACACCCACCAATTTAAACAATCGACTATGTCACTCTTCAGGCCACGCCCACACCAAATTAAACCACGCCCATTTAGCAACAAATTATACAAGGCCACGCCCAATTAAGCCACACCCACAATTTAAACAATGGATGACATCACTCTCTAGGCCACGCCCACACTCAATAAACCACACCCACCAATAATTTAATAAATCATTACAGTTAGGCCACACCCACACCCAATTAAGCCACGCCCACCAACAGAAACAATGGTTTATACAACGGGACACACCCAATTAAACCACGCCCATTTAGGCCACACCCACAATTTAACCAATGGATCACATCACTCTTTAAGCCACGCCCACACCCAATTAAGCCACACCCACCAACCACCTAATTATTGCATTTAGGCCACGCCCACACCCATTTAGACCACGCCCACCACTGCAACAATGGATTACATCATCATTTAGGCCACGCCCACACAAAATTAAGCCACGCCCACCAACAGAAACAATGGATTATACAACGGGACATACCCAAATAAACCACGCCCAATTAAACCACGCCTACACCCATATAAGCCACGCCCACCATTGTAACAATGGATGATGTCATTCTTTAGGCCACACCCACCCCGGCCCCGCCCCCTCCCCAGGCCACGCCCCCTCACCCGCGCCCGCAGCAGCCGCTCTCGCTCGGCCAGCGCCTCCCGCACCCGGAGCTGCAACTGGGCCAGCTGGAGACACGTACTGGGAACACTGGGAGTTACTGGGGGGGACTGGGAGGGACTGGGAGGGGAACTGGGAACAACTGGAGACACGTACTGGGGATACTGGGAGTTACTGGGAGTTACTGGGAGGGACTGGGAGGGACTGGGGACACGTACTGGGGAGACTGGGAGTTACTGGGGGGGACTGGGAGGGACTGGGAGAGGAACTGGGAGGGACTGGGAGAGGAACTGGGAGAGGAACTGGTGACACTGGGAGTTACTGGGAGGGACTGGGAGGGACTGGGAGGGACTGGGAGGGGAACTGGGAGCTACTGGGAACAACTGGGAGGGACTGGGAGGGACTGGGGACACGTACTGGGGATACTGGGAGTTACTGGGGGGAACTGGGAGGGGAACTGGGGACACTGGGAACAACTGGGAGTTACTGGGAGGGACTGGGAGGGACTGGGAGGGGACTGGGAGGGGAACTGGGAGGGACTGGGAGAGGAACTGGGAGAGGAACTGGGAACACTGGGAGATACTGGGAGGGACTGGGAGGGACTGGGAGGGACTGGGGGAGTAACTGGGAACAACTGGGGGGTACTGGGGGATACTGGGTCAATTTTAGGGTTAATTTGGGTCATTTTTGGGTCATTTTTGGGTCATTTTGGGGTCACTCTGGGGTCACTCTGGGGTCACTTTGGGGTCATTTTTAGGGTTAATTTTGGGGTCATTTTTTGGGTCAGTTTTTGGGTCAGTTTTGGGTCAGTTTTGGGTCAGTTTTGGGTCAGTTTTGGGACAGTTTAGAGCTAATTTGGGTCAATTCCTGGGTAATTTTTGGGTCAATTTTGGGCCTGTTTTAGAGTCAGTTTTAGGGTCAGTTTGAGGCCAGATTTGGGTCACTTTGGGTCATTTTTGGGTGACTTTGGGGTCATTTTGGGTCATTTTTGGGTCAGTTTTGGGTCATTTTTGGGTCATTTTTGGGTCATTTTGGGGTCACTCTCACCTGTACGACTCCGGGTCCAGCTGCAGCATCAGCGCTCCTGGGGGGGACAAAAAAACCCCAAAAAAACCCCAAAAAACCCCAAAATTTATCCCAAAATCCACCCCAAAAACCCAAAATTCACCCCCAAAAAAACCCCAAAAACCAAAAAAATTCAGCCCAAAAAACCCCCAAAAATCCCAAAATTCTCCTCAAACCCACCCAAAAAACCCAAAATCTCCAAAATTCCTCCAAAATCCACCCAAAACCCCCAAAGACCCAAAATTCTCAAATTTCTCCCCAAATCCCACCCAAACACATCCCCCAAAATCCCCAAAACCCCAAAATTAATCCCAAAAAACCCCAAAATCCTCAAAATCCACCCCAAAAACAAAAAAAACCCCAAAATTCACCCCAAAAAAAACCCCAAAAACCCCAAAATTTGCCCAAAAAATCCCAAAATCCTCAAAAAATCCCCCCAAAACCCCAAATCTTCAAAATCCACCCCCAAAAAACCCAAAAACCCCTAAATTCAACCCAAAAAAATCCCAAAAAACCTCAAATCCCACCCCAAAAAAACCCCAAAATCCTCAAAATCCACCCCAAAAAATCCCCAAAAATCCCCAAAAAAATCCCCAAAAAATCCCAATTTCCACCCAAAACCCCAAAATCCTCAAAAATCCCCAAAAAACCCCAATCTCACCCAAAAAAACCCCAAAACCCCAAAATTTGCCCAAAAAATCCCCAAAAAATCCCTAAAAAACCCCAAATCCCACCCAAAAAACCTCAAAATCCTCAAAATCCACCCCAAAAAATCCCAAAAACCCCAAAATCCACCCCCAAAAAATCCCAAAAAACCTCAAAACTCACCCCAAAAATCCCCAAAAAACCCCAAAATCCATCCCCAAAATTCACCCCAAATCCACCCAAAAACCCCAAAATCCATCTCCAAAAGAACCCAAAAACCCCAAAATTCGCCCAAAAAATCCCAAAATCCTCAAAAAATCCCCAAAAAACCCCAAAACTCCAAAAACACCCCAAAAAAATCCCAAAAAACCCCAAATCCCACCCAAAAAACCTCAAAATCCTCAAAATTCACCCCAAAAAAACCCCAAAAATCCCAAAAAATCCCAAAAAATCCCCAAAAAATCCCCAAAAAACCCCAAAAAATCCCAAAAAATCCCAAAAAATCCAAAAAAATCCCCAAAAAATCACAAAAAAATCCAAAAAAATCCCCCAAAAATCCCAGAAAAAATCCCCAAAAAATCCCAATTTCCACCCAAATTTTCCCCCAAATTTCCCCTCCCCCCTCACCGTGCTCCGAGCGGGGTCGGGGGCTCCGGGGGCTCCGGGGGGGTCCCGACCTCTCCCCTCCCCCCCCCCGGCGCCGGGGGAGGCTCTCGGCCCTCTGGAGCCCAATGGCGCCCTGGGGTCAGAGGTCAGCCAGGGGTCACTCGGGGGTCACTCAGGGGTCACTCAGGGGTCATTTGGGGACATTTTGGGGGATATTTTGGGGATATTTGGGGTCACTTGGGGTCACTCATTGGTCACTCAGGGTCACTGTGGTCACTCAGTGGTCACTCTGTGGTCAGTGGTCACTCACTCTCAATGGTCAGTTGGTCACTCATTGGTAATTCATTGGTCAGTTGGTCACTCAGTGGTCACACTCTGGTCACTCTCTGATCACTCAGGGTCTGTTGGTCAGTTGGTCAGTGGTCAGCTGTGGTCACTCAGGGTCACTCTGGTCACTGGTTACTCTCTGGTCACTCCCTGGTCACTCTCTGATCACTGATTAGTGATCAGTTGGTCAGTGGTCACTCACGGTCAGTTGGTCACTCATTGGTCACTCATCAGTGGTCCGTTGGTCACTCAGGGGTCACTCTGTGGTCACTCATTGGTCAGTCTCTGGTCACTCTGATCACTCTCTGGTCACTCAGTGTCACTCATTGATCACTGGTCAGTGGTCACTCGGTCAGTTGTGGTCACTCAGTGGTCACTGGTCACTCTCTGGTCACTCAGGGTCACTGATCAGTGACCAGTGGTCACTCATTGGTCACTCACTGGTCAGTGATCAGTTGGTCAGTTGGTCACTCAGGGTTACTCAATGGTGAGTTGGTCACTCATGGTCACTCAGTGGTCATTTGGTCACTCTGATCACTCTCTGGTCAGTAGTCAGATGGTCATTTGGTCACCCAGTGGTCACTCTCTGGTCACTCATTGATCACTCCTTGGTCATTTGGTCACTCTCTGGTCAGTCAGGGTCACTCATTTATCAGTGATCAGTTGGTCAGTGGTCACTCAGAGTCAGTTGGTCACTCATTGGTCACTCTCTGGTCACTCAGTGGTCACTCAGTGGGCAGTCGGTCACTCTGTGGTCACCCATTGGTCAGTTGGTCATTTGGTCACTCTGGTCACTTGTCACTCAGGGTCACTGGTCAGTGGTCACTCGGTGGTCATTTGGTCACTCAGGGGTCACTGAGTGGTCAGTTGTGGTCACTCTGTGTCACTCATTGATCAGTGGTCAGTGGTCACTCTCTGGTCAGTTGGTCACTGAGTGTCACTCATTGGTCACTCTGGTCACTCTCTGGTCACTCATTGGTCAGTGGTCACTCTGTGTCACTCATTGATCAGTGGTCAGTTGGTCACTCGGGTCAGTTTGTCACTCTGGTCACTCTCTGGTCACTCAGTGGTCATTTAGTCACTCTGGTCACTCGTTCACTCAGGGTCAGTTGGTCAGTGGTCACTCACTGAACACTCATTGGTCTGTTGTCACTGATTACTGGTCAGTGGTCACTCAGTGGTCACTCATTGATCACTGGTCAGTTGGTCACTCTCTAGTCACTCAGTGGTCAGTTGTGGTCACTCAGTGGTCACTCAGTGGTCACTCAGTGGTCACTCTGTAGTCAGTTGGTCACTCAGGGTCAGTTGGTCACTCAGTGGTCGCTCAGTGGTCAGTTGGTCACTCAGGGTCAGTGGTCAGTTGGTCAGTCAGTGGTCACTCATTGGTCAGTGGTCACTCAGGTCACTCAATGGTCAGTTGGTCACTCAGGGTCAGTGGTCACTCTGTGGTCACTCATTGATCACTCATTGGTCACTCATTGGTCAGTGGTCACTCAGGGTCACTCAGTGGTCAGTTGGTCAGTGATCAGTGGTCACTCATTGGTCAGTTGGTCACTCAGTGGTCAGTTGGTCACTCAGGGTCAGTGGTCAGTTGAGTTGGTCAGTTGGTCACTCATTGGTCACTCAGTGGTCACTCAGTGGTCAGTTGGTCACTCAGGGTCAGTTGGTCAGTCATTGATCACTCAGGGTCACTCAGGGTCACTCAGTGTCACTCTCTGGTCACTCATTGGTCAGTTGGTCACTCAGGGTCAGTGGTCAGTTGGTCACTCATTGGTCACTCAGTGGTCACTCAGGGTCAGTGGTCACTCAGTGGTCACTCAGTGGTCAGTTGGTCAGTTGGTCAGTTGGTCACTCACCTGCACTTGGCTCCGCATCTGCAGCACCCGGGGGGGGTCACAGGGGGGGCCCAGCAGGATCCAGGAGCGGTCGGTGCGGCGAGAAAACATTAACTAAAAAATAAAAATAAAATAAAATAAAATAAAATAAACCTGAAATAAATCTGAAATTAACCTGAAATAAACCAAAATAAATCTGAAATAAACCGAAGGATCCAGGAGCGGTCGGTGCGGCGAGAAAACATTAACTAAAAAATAAAATAAATTAAATTAAAAATAACCCAAATCAACCTGAAATAAACCTGAAATAAACCAAAATAAATCTGAAATGAACCAAAGGATCCAGGAGCGGTCGGTGCGGCGGGAAAACATCAGCTAAAAATAAAATAAAATAAAATAAAATAAAATAAAATAAAATAAAATAAAATAAAATAAACCTGAAATAAACCAAAATAAATCTGAATTAAACCAAAGGATCCAGGAGCGGTCGGTGCGGCGAGAGAACATCAACTAAATATAAAATAAATTATAATAAAATAAAATAAAATAAAATAAACCTGAAATTAACCTGAAATAAATCTGAAATAAACCTGAAATAACAGAAATTAACTAAAATAAATCCAAAACACCCAGGAGCGGTCGGTGCACCGGGAAAACATCAACTGGGAATAAAATAAATAAAATAAAATAAAATAAAATAAAATAAAATAAATCCAAATAAACCTGAAATTAACCTGAAATTAACCAAAACAAGTCTGAAATAAACCAAAGGATCCAGGAGCGGTCGGTGCGGCGGGAAAACATTAACTAAAAAATAAAATAAATAAAAATAAACCAAAATAACCCAAAATAATCAAAATAAATCTGAAATAAATCTGAAATAACAGAAATTAACCTGAAATAAACCAAAATACCCAGCACCGGTCGGTGCGGCGGGAAAACATCAACTGGAAATAAAATAAATAAAATAAATCCAAAATAATCAAAATTAACCCAAAATAAACCTGAAATAAATCTGAAATAAACAAGAAATAAACCTGAAATTAACCAAAATAAACCCAAAACACCCAGCGCCAGTCGGTGTGGCGAGAAAACATTAACTAAAAATAAAAATAAAATAAAATAAAATAAAATAAAATAAAATAAAATAAACCCAAAATAACCCAGAATAAACCCGAAATAAACTGAAATAAACCTGAAATAAACCTGAAATAAACCCAAAATTAACATAAATAAACCCAAAACACCCAGCGCCGGTCGGTGCGCTGGGAAAACATCAACTGAAAAATGACAAAAATAATCAAAATATCCTGAAATCAACCCAAAATTAACCTGAAATGAACCTGAAATAACCCAAAATAAACCAAAATCCACAGAAATCAACCCAAAATCACCCCGAAATTAACATCAGCTGGGAGTGGAATTGACCAAAATCAGCCAAAATCAACCCAAAACAAAATTAACAAAAATCAACAAAAATCACCCCAAAATCCCCTGAAATCAAAATATCCCAAAATATCCCGAAAATATAAAAAAATATTTTAAAATATGCCAAAATAAATACAAAATCACCAGAAATCGACCCAAAATCAGCCCAAATATCCCAAAATATCCAAAATATCCCCAAATAAACCCCAAAAATCCCAAAATTCCCAAAATTTCCCCCAAAATTTCTGAAATTACCAAAATCACCTCCAAAAAATCCCCAAATTCCCCAATTTTCCCCCAAAAAATCCCAAAATTCCCCTCCAAAAATTCCAAATTTCCCCAAAATTCCCCAAAAATTCAAAAATTCCCCAAAAAATCCCAAAATTCCCAAAAATTTCCCCCAAAATTCAAAAATTTCACAAAATGTCCCCCCAAATCCCCAGAATTTCCCCCAAAAATCCCCAAATTTTCCCCAAAATTTCCAAAATTTCCCCAAAATTTTCCCCCAAATTCCCAAAATTTCTCCCAAAAATTCCAAAATTCCCCAAAATCTCCCCCAAAAATTCCGAAATTCCCCAAAAATTTCCCCCAAAGTCCCCAAATTCCCAAAATTTTCCCGAAAAATCCCAAAATCCCCCAAAATTTCCCCAAAAATCCCCAAATTTTCCCCAAAATTTCCACAAAATTTCCACAAAATTTTCCCCAAAAATCCCAAAATACCCAAAATCATTTTCAAAAAATTCCCCAAATTCCCCAAAATTTTCCCCCCAAAAATCCCAAAATCTTCCCCAAATTTACCCCAAAATTCCCCAAAAAATCCCAAAATTCCCCAAAATTTCCCCCAAAAATTCCGAAATTTCCCCAAAAATTTCCCCCAAAGTCCCCAAATTCCCAAAATTTCCCCGAAAAAATCCCAAAATCCCCCAAAATTTCCCCCAAAAATCCCCAAATTTTCCCCAAAATTTCCAAAATTTCCACAAAATTTTCCCAAAATTTTCCCAAAAAATCCCAAAATTCCCCCAAATCATCTTCAAAAAAATCCCAAAATTCCAATTTTTTTCCCCAAAATTCCCAGAATTTTCCCAAAAAATCCCCAAATCCCCCAAAATTTCCCCAAATTTTCCCCAAAATTTCCAAAATTTCCACAAAATTTTCCCAAAAAATCCCGAAATTCCCCAAAATTTTCCCCAAAAATCCCAATATTCACAACATTTTCCCCAAAATTCCCAAAATTTCTCCCAAAAATCCCAAAATTTCCACAAAATTTTCCCCAAAAAATCCCAAAATACCCCAAATCATCTTAAAAAAAATCCCAAAATTCCCGATTTTTTCCCCAAAATTCCAAAATTTCCACAAAATTCCCAAAATTTCCCCCCCGATTTGGGGTGGGGGAGGGGCCCCACCTGCCCCCCCGCCGTCAGCGCCGCCTGTGACGTCATCGTCTCTGACGTCATCGCTGCCGCCGCCGCCCCTCCCCCATCGGGCGGGGCAGGGGGCGTGTCCTGAAAGGGGGAGGGGCAAAAAAATGACGTCATGGATTCAAGGGTGGGGGAGGGGCCATGGGGTGGGGGAGGGCCATTGGGGGAGGGGAAATGGGGAGGGGAAATGGGGGTGGGGGAGGGGCAATAAAGGGTGGGGGAGGGGCCATGGGGGTGGGGGTGGGGCAAAAAATGACGTCATGGATTCAGGGAGTGGGGGAGGGGGAATAAAGGGTGGGGGAGGGGCCATGGGGTGGGGGAGGGGCCATGGGGGTGGGGGAGGGGCAATGGAAGGTGGGGGAGGGGCGTTACCTCCAGCCTCAGCCCCTCCAGCGCTGCCGTGGTCCCGTCCTGGCTCCCAGTTCAGACCAGTTCAAACCAGTTCAGACCAGTAAGGCCCCAGTGCCCCCCCCAGTCCATCCCAGTGCCCCCCAGTTCTGTCCCAGTCTGGCCCAGTAACTCCCAGTCCCCTTCCCAGTTCATCCCAGTGCCTCCCAGTAAATCCCAGTGCCCCCCAGCCCCTCCCAGTCCATCCCAGTATCGCCCCACTGCTCTCCCAGTATCTCACAATCTCTCTCCCAGTTGCTCCCAGTTCATTCCAGTCCCTCCCAGTACCCCCCAGTACTTCCCAGTATATCCCAGTCCAGCCCAGTCTCCCCCACAATCGCCCCCCAGTCACTCCCAGTTCCCTCCCAGTCCATCCCAGACCCTCCCAGTTCATACCAGTATATCCCAGTCCCCTCCATTCCCATTCCCAGTCCCTCCCAGTTCATCCCAGTCCCTCCCAGTCCATACCAGTCCATCCCAGTTTACCCCAGTGCCTCCAGGCCCCATCCCAGTATATCCCAGTCCATCCCAGTCCCCACACAATCCTCTCCCAGTCCCTCCCAGTTTACCCCAGTTCCTCCCAGTCCATCCCAGTGCCCCCATAACCCATCCCAGTCTCACCCAGTCCCCCCCAGTCCATCCCAATCCCTCCCAGTATATCCCAGTCCCTCCCAGTACCCCCCAGTCCATCCCAGTTCCCTACAGGCCCTCTCCCAGTCCCCCCCAGTCCCTCCCAGTCTCTCCCAGTCCATCCCAGTTCATCCCAGTCCATCCCAGTCCATCCCAGTTCCCATTAACAAACCCCCATTGTCTCTCTGTCTCCCCCTGGTGGCGCCTTTGGGAACTGCGCCCTGTTCCCAGTCCCTCCCAGTCCCTCCCAGTTCCTCCCAGTCTCTCCCAGTCCATCCCAGTCCCACCCAGTTCCCTCCAGCCCGTCTCCCAGTTCATCCCAGTCTCCTCTATTTCCATTCCCAGTCCATCCCAGTCTATCCCAGTCCCTCCCAGTCCCCCCAATCCCCCTCCCAGTCCCTCCCAGTATACCCCAGTCCGTCCCAGTCCCCCCACAATCGCCCCCTAGTCTCTCCCAGTCCCTCCCAGTTTACCCCAGTCCCTCCCAGTCCATCCCAGCCCATCCCAGTCTCCCCCCAGTTTACCCCAGTCCCCTCCACTCCCATTCCCAGTTGCTCCCAGTCCTTCCCAGTATATCCCAGTCCCTCCCAGTTTACCCCAGTTCCCCCAATCCCCCTCCCAGTCCCTCCCAGTCCATCCCAGTTTACCCCAGTCCCCTCCACTCCCATTCCCAGTCCCCCCCAGTCTCTCCCAGTCCATCCCAGTCCATCCCAGTCCCCCCCAGTCTCACCCCTCTCTCCTCTCCCCCCCCCGCCGGGGGTGGGGGAGGGGCTGGGGGGGGTCTCCCCCCCTCCGCGCTGCACCATGGGAAGGGGTCAAAGGTCGCGCTGCCCCCTCCCCCCACTCCTCACCTCCCCCCCAGCTCCGAGCGCGCACACCTGGGGTGGGGGAGGGGCGGGGGGCGTGGCCCGGTGACGTCACCGCGCGCACCTGGACGCGCCGGTTCCTCCCGCCCCTCCCCCACCCCGTGGGAAAGCGGCCACGCCCCCTTTTCCCACGGGCCGGGGCCACGCCCACTCCGGCCTCGTTCTGGTGCCGCGATTTCATTGGTTGGGAGACGGCACCGGAAGTGAGTGTGGGCTACACCGGAAATGAGTGTGGGTTAAACAGGAAGTGAGTGTGAGTTGAACAGGAAGTGAGGGCAGCTTCAACCGGAAGTGCCCCTCAGATTTTTAGCCGGAAGTCGGCACCAGGTAAACCGGATGTGGACGTAACTTAAACCGGAAGTGGAGCTGGTTTAATCCGGAACTGGAATGAAATTAAACCGGAAGTTGACGAGGTTTAATCCGGAAATGGACTCAATTTAAACCGGAAGTGGAGATGGTTTGATCCGGAACTGGACTTAATTTAAACCGGAAGTTGATGTGGTTTAATCTGGAACTGGACTTGATTTAAACCGGAAGTGGACATAATTTAAACCGGAAGTGGACATTATTTAAACCGGAAGTGGACGTGAATTAAACAGGAAGTCGACATGATTTAATCCGGAAATGGACGCGATTTAAACAGGAAGTGGACATAATTTAAACAGGAAGTGGACGTGATTTTAATCCGGAAGTGGAGGTGAGTTTTGGCGGGAAAAGGGGGCGTGGCTACGGCTCGTCCTGGATCCCACAGCGGAGATTGGCGGGAACGGCGACGTCTGGAAAATGGGGGAGGGGTCAGCGGGGAATTTTGGGATTTTTTGGGGGGATTTGGGGGTCAGGAAGGATTTGGGGGGTCAGGGGAGTTTTGGGGGGTTGGGAGGATTTTTTGGGTTTTTTTAGAGGGATTTTTGAGGGTTTTGTGGATTTTTAGGGATTTTTTGGGGGATTTTGGGATTTTTTTCAGCGGGATTTGGGAGGGGTTGGTGGGGATTTTGAGGATTTTTTGGGGCTTTTTTTGCGAGGATTTTGAGGGATTTTTGGGGATATTTTGAGGATTTTTTGGGGACTTTTTTGGGGGATTTGGGGGGATTTTTAAGGGGGATTTTTGGGAGGTTCAGGGAAGATTTTGGGGATTTTTGGGGGGATTTTTGGGGCAGATTTTGGGGGGGATTTTGGTGGTGGGTCAGGGAGGATTTTGACAATATTTGTTGGGGATTTTTTGTGGATATTTTAGGGATTTTTTGGGGGGATTTTGAGGATATTTTGAGGATTTTTGGGGACGATTTTGAGGATTTTTGGTAGGGATTTTTTGGGGGGATTTTGGGGTTTTTTGGGGATTTTTGGGGGATTTTTTGAGGATTTTTTTGGGCAAATTTTGGGGATTTTTGGGGGGGATTTTTTTTTATTTTTGGGGATATTTTGGGAGCTTTTAGGGGGGATTTTGGGGATTTTTTGAGGGGGATTTTGAGGTTTTTTGGGGGGGATTTCGAGGGTGGATCAGGGAGGATTTTGACGATTTTTGATGGGAATTTTTTGTGGATATTTTAGGGATTTTTGGGGCAGATTTTGAGGATTTTTTGGGAGTTGGTCAGGGAGGATTTTGAGGATTTTTTTGGGGGGATTTTTTGAGGATTTCTGAGGAATTTTTGGGGATTTTTGGTGGGGATTTTTGGGGCAGAATTTGAGAATTTTTTCGGTATTTGAAGGATTTTTTGGGGATATTTTGAGGATTTTTTGGGATGTTCAGGGAGGATTTTGGGGATTTTTGGGGGGATCTTTGGGGATATTTTGAGGATTTTTTGGGATATTTTGAGGATTTTTTGGGAGATATTTTGAGGATTTTTTGGGGTGTTCAGGGAGGATTTTGGGGCTGTTTTTGGGGGGATCTTTGGGGCAGATTTTGAGGATTTTTTGGGGATATTTTGAGGATTTTTTTGGATGTTCAGGGAGGATTTTGGGGCTGTTTTTTGGGGGGTTCAGGGAGGATTTTGGGGCTGTTTTTGGGGATATTTTGAGGATTTTTTGGGATGTTCAGGGAGGATTTTGGGATGTTCAGGGAGGATTTTGAAGATTTTTTGGGGATGCTCAGGGAGGATTTTGGGGCTGTTTTTGGGGGGTTCAGGGGGCGTGGCCTGACCCATGAGGCGGGGCCGGGGCAGCCGCAGCCGCTCCATCAGCGCCACGAAGTCGTCGGCGCTCAGCCTCAGCCGGGGGTTGTGGCGCCGCTCCTCCCCCACCGTGCTCATGGTGTGCCCTGGGGGGAGGGGAGGGGTCAGGGGGGATGGGTGACCCCGGGGTGACCCCTGAGTGACCAATTATTGACCTCTAAGTGACCCTGAGTGACCTCTGTGACCCCTGAATGACCCTGAGTGACCACAGGGACCTCTGAGTGATCCCTGGGTTACCCCTGAGTGACACTGAATGACCTCTGTGACCCAAGAGTGACCCCTGTGTGACCTCTGAGTGACCCCCAGGACACTGAGTAACCCCTGAATGACCATGAGTGACCTTAACTGACCCTGAGTGACCCTGAGTAACCCCTGGGTGACCTCTGAGTAACCCCTGGGTGACCTTGAGTGACCTCTATGTGACCCTGAGTGACCACACTGACCTCTGAGTGACCCTGAGTGACCCCTGAGTGACCTCTGGGTGACCCTGAGTGACCAGGAGTGATCCCCAGGACACTGAGTGATTCTGAGTGACCCCTGACCCCTGAGTGACCCCTGAGTGACCCCTGAGTGACCCCCAGGACACTGAGTGACCACTGAGTGACTTGAGTGACCTCTGAATGACCCTGAGTGACCCCTGAGTGACCTTTGAGTGACCCCTGAGTGACCTCTGAGTGACCACATTGACCCCTGAGTGACACTGAGTGACCAATGAGTGACCCCTGAGTGACCCTGAGTTACACTGAGTGACCCCTGAGTGACCTTTGAGTGACCACATTGACCCCTGAGTGACACTGAGTGACCAATGAGTGACCCCTGAGTGACCCTGAGTTACACTGAGTGACCCCTGAGTGACCTTTGAGTGACCACATTGACCCCTGAGTGACCCTGAGTGACCCCTGGGTGACCCCTGACCACTGAGTGACCCTGATTGACCCCTGGGTGACCACATTGACCGCTGAGTGACCCCTGAATCACCCTTGAATGACCCTGAGTGACCCTGAGTGACCTCTGAGTGACCTTGAGTGACCTTTGAGTGACCCAGAGTGACCACTGAGTGACCCTGAGTGACCCCTGGGTGACCCCCAGGACACTGAGTGACCACTGAGTGACCCTGAGTGACCTGATTGACACTTGATTGACCCCTGATTGACCCCTGAGTGACCCCTGAATCACCCCTGAATGACCCTGATTGACCCCTGAGTGACCTCTAAATGACCTTGAGTGACCCTGAACCCCCCTTTCTGACCCCCAGGACACTGAGTGACCCCTGAGTGACCCCTGGGTGAACCCCGAGTGATCCTGAGTGACCTTAACTGACCCTGAGTGACCTCTAAGTGACCCTGAACCCCCCTTTCTGACCCCCAGGACACTGAGTGACCCCTGGCTGACCCTAAATGACCCCAGAGTGACCCTCCCCCTCCCCCCACCCCTCCCCCACCCCCCAAAATTCCCGAAAATCCCCCCAAATCTCCACAAATCCCCCACAAATCCCCCCTCCCCCACCCCCATTCCCCCTCCCCCACCCCCCATTGCCCCTCCCCCACCCCATGGCCCCTCCCCCTCCCCCCCCAGCCCCTCCCCCACCCCCATGGCCCCTCCCCCACCGTGGTAGTCGTGCCCGGGGTAGATCCGGCAGCTCTCGGGCAGGGTGAAGATTCGCTCGTGAACGGAGCGGTGCAGGGTGCGGGCACAGCCTGAGGAAGGGGATGGTTACCATGGCAACCGTGACATCATCACCATGGTAACCGTGCCACAGTCACCATGGTAACCGGGATTTGTTATAAGGGGTTTGTTGCCATGGTAACCGAGCGGTGCAGGGTGCGGGCACAGCCTGAAATGGGGGAGGGGACAGGTTACCATGGCAACCGTGACATTGTCACCATGGCAACCGGGATTTGTTATAAAGGGTTTGTTGCCATGGTAACGGGGACAGTGGGAATTCAAGGACCTGAGACCTCCCAGTCACTCCCAGTTTATCCCAGTTCAATCCCAGTCACTTCCAATCCATCCCAGTCCCTCCCAGTTCTCTCTAAACCCTTTCCCAGTATATCCCAGTCACTCCCAGCCCATCCCAGTTCCCCCAGTTCCCTCCCAGTGCCTCAGTACAAGCCTATAACTCCATCCCAGTCCCTCCCAGTGCCCTCCAGTCCCTCTCCCAGTCCCTCCCAGTTTCTCCCAGTTCATCCCAGTCCCTCCCAGTCCATCCCAGTCCCTCCCAGTCCCCCTAAATCCCCTCCCAGTCCCTCCCAGTCCCCCCCAGTCCCCCCCAGTTCCCCCAGTTCCCCATCCCACCCTGCTGGAAGTCGGTCCTGCCGCAGCCCCGCACCAGCAGCGCGTCCCCGGTGAAGGCCATGGAGGAATCGTCCAGGACGAAGGTGACGCAGCCGGGGGTGTGGCCGGGGGTGGGGACGACCCTCAGGGCCTGGGGACACCGGAAATCGAACTGGGAATCCAAAAATTTAACTGGGAATCCCAACATTGAACTGGGAATTTAAAAATGTTACTGGGAATTCAAAGAATTGAACTGGGAATTTAAAAAATGGAACTGGGGACTCAAAAATTGAACTGGGTTCTCTCCCAGAAGGGGCGTGGCCTGTTCTGGAAGGGGCGTGGCCTCTCCAAGAAGGGGAGTGGCCTGACCCATAAGGGGTGGAGCCTGTCCTGCAAAAAGGGGCGTGGCCTGTCCTGGAAGGGGTGGGGTTCTGTCCCAGAAAGGGGGCGTGGTTTCCACTGGAAATGGGAGTGGCCTGTCCCAGAAAGGGGCGTGGTCTCTCCTAAAATGGGGGCGTGGTCTCTCCCAGAAAAGTGCTGGATCTCTGGGAAGGGGGCGTGGCCTATCCCAGAAGTGGGTGTGTCCTGACCCAGAAAGGGGCGTGGCCTATCCCAGAAAGGGGCATGGCCTAACCCAGAAGGGGTGTGTCCTGTCCTGGAAAAGGGGTGGGGCCAGTCCCAAAAAAGGGGTGGAGTCTCTCCCAGAAGGGGGCGGAGCCTCTTTCAGAAAGGGGGCGTGTCTGTCTCAGAAAAGGGGCGTGGCCTATCCCAGAAGAGGGGTTTGGCCTCTCTCTGAAAAGGGGCGTGGTCTCTTCTGGAAAGGGGCGTGGCCTCTCCCAGAAGTGAGCGTGTCCTATCCTGGAAGTGGGTGTGGCCTATTCCAGAAAGGGGGCGGGGTCTCTCCCGGAAAGGGGGCGTGATCTATCCCGGAAATGGGCGTTGCCTCCCCCGGAAGTGGGTGTGGCCTATCCCAGAAAGAGGGCGGGGTCTCTCCCGGGAAAGGGCGTGGTCTGTCCCGGAAGTGAGTGTGTCTTATCCCAAAAGGGGTGTGGTATATTGCGGAAAATGGGCGTGGCCTGTCCCGGAAGTGGGCGTGGTCTCTCCCAGAAAGGGGGCGTGTCCTCACGAAGCTCCCGAAGCGCAGCTCGTCCCCCTCCCCCAGTCTGAGGTCGGCGCTGGCGCCGCTGGCCCTGGAGATGGCGCTGGCGCAGCCGAGGGCGCGGCGGAGCGCGCCGGAGCCGGTCACGTGATCCGCGTGGCAGTGCGTGTTGGCTGCGGGGGAAATGACGTCATTGAGTGATGACGTCATCAGGGAGTGACGTCATGGCCCCGTTGTGAGGTCCTAGTGGGTCCCAGTGCCTCCCAGTAGCTCCCAGTATGTCCCAGTAGCTCCCAGTCCCTTCCCTGTAGCTCCCACTGCTGTCCTGGTCTGGGCGTGGCCTAGGAGGGCGTGGTCGGTTCTGGGCGTGGCCTAAGTGGGTGTGACTGATTCTGGGCGTGGCCTAAAGGGGTGTGGAATAAAGGGGCATGGCCTAGGTGGGCGTGGCCTAAGCAGGCGTAGCCTAAAGGGGCATGGCCAGTAAAAAACAAGTCTGGGCGTGGCCTAAAGGGGTGTGGCCGGTTCTGGGCGTGGCCTAAAGGGGCGTGGCCACCTCAAAGCAAATTTAGGGCATGGTCTAAGAGGGAGTGGCCTAGGTGGGTGTGGCCTAAGGATGCATGACCAATTTGGGGCATGGCCTAGGTGGGCGTGTCTGGCCTGGGTGTGGTCTAGGTGGGTGTGGACAGCTCCAGGCCCATCAGGGCGTGGCCTAAGGGGGCGTGACCACTTCTGGGCATGGCCTAGGTGGGCGTGACCACCTTTGGGCGTGTCCTAAAGGGGCGTGGCCATTCAGGGCGCGGCCTAAGGGGTGTGACCGGTTATGGGTGTGGCCTAGGTGGGTGTGGCCAGTTCTGGGCACGGCCTAGGTGGGCGTGGCCAATTTTGGGTGTGGCCTAGGTGGGTGTGATCGGTTCTGGGCGTGGCCTAGGTGGGCATGGTCCATTCTGGGTGTGGCCTAAGGGGCGTGACTAATTCAGGGCGTGTCCTAGGTGGGCGTGGCTGGCCTGGGGGTGGCTTAAGGGGGTGTGGCCTAAGTGGGCGTGGCTGGTTCTGGGTGTGGCCTAAAGAGGCGTGACCTAATGGGCGTGGCTGATATGGGCGTGGTCTGTTCTGGGTGTGGTCTAAGAAGGTGTGCCTGGTCTGGGTGTGTCCTAGGTGGGCGTGGCCGCTTCTGGGCATGGCCTAAAGGGGCGTGGCCGAGTAAAATATGATCTGGGTGTGGCCTAAGGGGGCGTGGCCAGTTCTGGGCATGTCCTAGGTGGGCGTGGCCACTTCTGGGCGTGGCCTAAAGGAGCATGGCCGGGTAAAATATCATCTGGGTGTGGCCTAGATGGGCGTGGCTGCTCTGGGCGTGTCCTAGGTGGGCGTGGCCGCTGTGGGCGTGGCCCAAGTGGGCGTGGCCAGCCCCGAATCTCACCGGCGTAGCGCAGGGTGAGGCCGAGCTCGCGCAGCAGCCGCAGGTCGCGCGGCACCGTGTCCAGCACGGGGTCGATGATGACGGCGTCGCCGGTGGCGCCGTCCGCCAGCAGGTACGTGTAGGTGCACGACTGGGGCTCGAACAGCTGGGGAGGGGGAAGAAATCAAAATATTTAGGGGGGAAACGGGGAAAAATGAGTGAAATCGGGGCGGGAATCCCTGAAAGAATTGCCTCAAAAAAAATCTTAAATTACCTCAAAAAATTAAAAAAAAATTGCCTCAAAAAAAAAAAAAAAATGGCTGAAAAATTGGCCCAAAAATAAAAAAAAAAAATTAAAAATCGTCTCAAAAATCACCTAAAAAAAAAAAAAAAATTAAGAAATAATCTCAAAAATCCCCACCAAAAAAAATCAAATAAATAAAAAATCGCCTCAAAAATCACCTCTGAAAAATAAAAAAAATTTAAGAAACCATCTCAAAAATCCCCACCAAAAAAAATTCAAATAAAAAATCCTCTCAAAAAAAAAAAAATTAAAAAACCCCCTCAAAAAATTAAAACAAAAAAAGCCTCAAAAAACCCCTCAAAAACTTTTTAAATAAATCAAAAATCGCCTCAAAAAAATAATTTAAAGAATCCCAACAAAACCCACGAAAAAAGTAAAAAAACCAAGCAAAATCGGTTCAGGAATCATCTCAAAAAAATAAAAATAAAATCTAAAAATCACCTCAGAAAATTAATAAAAAATAAATAAAAGATCGCCTCAAAATTCCTTCAAAAAAATTTAGATAATTCAAAAATCCCCTCAAAAATCCTCTCAGAAAAAAAAAAAAGAATCCCCATGAAAAAAGTAAAAAAAGCAGAATTGGCTCAGGAATCGGCTCAAAAATTAAAAAAAAAAAAAAATTAAAAATTCCCTCAAAAATCGCCTCAGAAAAATTAAAAAATAAATAAAAAATCCCAGTGATAAAAGTTAAAAGAAACACCGAAATCGCCTCAGAAATCACCTCAGAAAATTTAAATAAAAATCCCTTAAAAAATCGCCTCAAAAAAAAAAAACCCTCAACTATCGCCTCACAAAAATTTAAATAAAAAAAAAATCGCCTCACAAAAAAAAAAAAAAAATTTAAAATCGCCTCAGCTCCCCCGCTCCCTTCGCCCCGCCCCCCCCTCACAACCTCCCCTCCCCCTTTCCCGCCCTTTGCCCCCTCACGCCTCTCCCTCCATTTTCCCCCCCTAAAAAACCCCAAATTTTCCCCTTCCCCCCTCCCCTCGCCCACCTGCCGCATGAGGAGCTGTCGCCCCGCCCCCGGCGCTGTCGCGAGGCCCCGCGCTGTCGCGACAGCGGCTGAGGGGAGGCGGCGGAGCAACATGGCGGCGGTGGGGCCCGCAGAGCGCGGCCGCTTTAAGAGGGGCGGAAGGGGCGGGGCTTAAACAGGCGGCAGCGCCTTAAAAGGGCAACGGCGGAGGGGCGGGGCTTGGCTTAAAGCGGCGATGCGCGTTAAAAGGGGTGGGGACCGCCTTAAAGGGGAAATGGTTGGGGGTTTGTATTTTTATTTTTATTTATTTTGTGTTTATTTCGCTTATATGATTATTGTAAATTTTTATTTATTTTGTGTTTGTTTTTTGTGTTCGTTGTGTGTTTAATTTTATTGTTTATTACGAGTTTTTTCGGTATTTATATTAATTTTGTATTTATTTTAGGTGTTCTTTATATGTTTATTTTGTATTTGTTTCACGTGTTCGTTATATATTTATGTTTTATTTTGTATTTAAAATTTCTAAAATATTTAATATGTAATTTTAAATTTTCTTAAAGTGGTGACACTTTTTAATATTTAAATATTTTAATTAAATAACTCTAAAATATTTAGTATTTAACATTTAATTTTTAATATTAATTTAAAACATTTTCTTAAAGCGGCGGCGCCTTTTAGCCTTTAAATATTTGAATTAAATAATTTTAAAATAATTAATATTTAATGTTTTATTTTTATTATTAATTGTAAATATTTTCTTAAAGTGACGACACTTTTTAGCCTTTAAATATTTTAATTAAATAATTTCAAAATATTTAATATTTAATTTTTAATATCAATTGTAAAAATCTTCCTAAAGCAGCAACACCTTTTAAATATTTTAATTAAGTAATTCTAAAATATTTAATATTTATTTTTTATTATTAATTTTAAAATTTTCTTAAAGTGGCGACGCCTTTTAACCTTTAAATGCTTTAATTAACTCTAAAATATTTAATATTAATATTGAACTCTAAAATATTTAATTTAATATTTAATATTCAATTTAATTCTAAAATATTTAATATTCAATATTTAATTTTTAATTGTAAAATTTTTCTTAAAGCGGCAACGCCTTTTAACTTTTAAATATTTTAAATAAATAACTCTAAAATAGTTAATATTTTAAAATAATAATTATAAAAATTTTCTTAAAGAGGCAACACCTTTTAACCTTTAAATATTTTAATTAAATAATTCTAAAATATTTTGGGTTTATTTTTTAATTTTAAATATTGATTTAAAAAATTTTCTTAAAGCGGCACTACCTTTTAATGTTAAAACATTTTTATTAAATAATCATAAAATAATTAATAATTAATATTTAATATTTATTAGTAATTGTCAAAACTATGTTAAATATTTTAATTAAATAATTCTAAAATATTTTGTGTTTATTTTTTAATTTTAAATATTAATTAAAAAAATTTTCTTAAAGCGGCACTACCTTTTAATGTTAAAATATTTTTATTAAATAATCATAAAATAATTAATAATTAATATTTAATATTTATTAGTAACTGTAAAAATTATGTTAAATATTTGAATTAAATAATTCTAAAATATTTAATATTTAACTTTTAATATTAATTGTAAAAATTCTCTTAAAGCGGCGACGCCTCCGGGTGGGCCCCGCCCTCCTCTCACAAACCACGCCCACTTTAATTTAAAAAAAAATCCATTTTATTTCTGCCCAAAAATCGCTTTTATTTCAATCTCAGGGGGGAGGAGCGTTGATGACATCACTGATGATGATGTCACTGATGATGATGATGACGTCACAGATGAGGTCACGCCCGGGGGAAGGGCGGGGCCGGCAGGGGGCGCTGCCGCTCCCCGCACTGCAGCAGCCAATGGGGACGCACGAAGGTCAGCGAGGGGCGGAGCTCCAGCGCCTGCAGGGGGCGGGGCTGTCAGGGTTAAAGGGGATTGGCCACGCCCACCCCTCCAAGGCCACGCCCCCCTCCCCACCCAGGCCACACCTCCTCGAAGGCGGGGTCCCAGTCCTGCGCCGTCACCACGTGCGTCACCGAGTCGTCCATGTAGGGGGCCAGGGTGCTGCGAGACCAGTATGGACCAGTATGGACCAGTATGGACCAGTATGGACCAGTATGGACTGGTACAGACCAGTATGAACCAGTATGGACCAGTAAAAACCAGTACAGACCAGTATGGACCGGTATGGACCAGTACAGACCGGTATGGACCAGTATGAACCAGTATGGACCGGTACAGACCGGTATGGACCAGTATGTACCAGTAAAAACCAATACGGACTGGTATGGACCAGTATAAACCAGTATGGACTGGTATGTACCAGTATGGACCAGTGTAAACCAGTATGGACCGATACAGACTGGTATAAACCAGTATGGACCAGTATGGACCAGTATGAACCTGTATAGGCCAGTGTGGACCAGTACAGACCGGTACAGACCAGTATAAGCCAGTATGAACCAGTATGGACTGGTCTGGACCAGTATAAAGTGGTATGGACCGGTATGAACAAGTATGAACCAGTATGGACCAGTATAGACTGGTATAAACTAGTATGGACCAGTATGGTCCGATACAGACCAGTATAAACCAGTATGGACTCGTGCAAACCAGTACAGACCAGTATGAACCAGTACAAACCCTCCCAATCCCTCCCAATCCCCTCCCAGTGCTCCCAGTCCATCCCAGTCTATCCAAATCCCCTCCCAGTCCCTCCCAGTCCATCCCAGTCCATCCCAGTCCCCCCCAGTCCCTCCCAGTCCATCCCAGTCCATCCCAGTCCATCCCAGTCCATCCCAGTCTATCTAAATCCCCTCCCAGTCCCTCCCAGTCCCCCCCAGTCCCCCCAGTCTCACCCCCCGAACGCCACCACGTATCTCAGCAGCCGCCGCTCCACCCCCGCCGGGAACTCGCCGTGGAAGAAGAAAGTTTTGTCCTGGAAAAAATCTGTGGGGGAGGGGCCTGGTGAGGGGGGAGGGGCCTTATGGGGGAGTGGGGGGAGGGGTCAGGGGTGGGGGAGGGGCGCCCACCTGGCAGTTGGGGGATGGGCTCCCCCTCCCCCTCCTCGTCCTCGCTGTTCTCCTCGGTGGAGCCGCCGTAGGGGTCGGTGCTGGGGGCGGGGGGAGGGGCCAGGTGAGGCCACGCCCATCGCGGGTGTGGCCACACCCACTTCCGGTGTGATTTATGCTCACTTCCTGTCTGACCCCACCCACTTCCTGTTTCCTCCCACCCACTTCCGGTGTGACACCACCCACTTCCTGAGTGATCTCTGCCCACTTCCGCTTTGGATAAACCACTTCCTGTCTGTACCCACCCATTTCCGGTGAGATTTTTGCCCACTTCCTGTCTGACCCACTGTCTGCTCCTCCCACTTCCTGTCCACCCCACCCACTTCCTGTTTTCTCCACCCACTTCCTGTTTTACCCAACCCACTTCCTGTTTACCCCAGACACTTCCTGTCTTCCCCTTCCACTTCCTGTTTTACCCCCCCACTTCCTGTTTTCCCTTTCCACTTCCTGTTTTGACCCCCCACTTCCTGTCTCCCCCTTCCACTTCCTGTTTACCCCCCCATTTCCGGCCCGGCCCCGCCCCCTCTCCCCCAGCCTCACTCTGATTGGCCGTCGCTCTCAGGTGACTCGGGGGGCGTGGCCGGTGCCGTTGGGGGCGGGGTCTCGGGCGTGTCCGGCTCCTTTGGCTCCGCCCCTTTCTTGACCTTGGCGGGGGAGGGGCGGGGAGGGGGCGGGGCTTCATCAGGCCCCTCCCCCTCGCTGCTGGAGGAGGCGGAGCCGCGCAGGAGGTACCTGGGGGGGGGGGGGAGGGGCACAGGTGGGGACACAGGTGAGGGGTGGGGCACGGACAGGTGAGCTCAGGTGAGCACAGGTGTGTCCCAGGTGTGCCCAGGTGTCCCCAGGTGTGTCACAGGTATCCCCAGGTGTGCCCAGGTGTATCTCAGGTGTCCCCAGGTGTATCTCAGGTGTACCCAGGTGTATCCCAGGTGTGTCCCAGGTGAGCTCAGGTGTGCCTCAGGTGTGCCCAGGTGTCACTCACCGCTCACAGGACACTCTCCTCCCTGACCTTTGACACTCCCAGATCCACTCAGGTGTCACCACCACCCCCCAGGTGTGCCCAGGTGTGTCCCCAGGTGTGCCCAGGTGTGCCCAGGTGTCACTCACCGCTCACAGGACACTCTCCTCTGTGACCTTTGACACTCCCAGATCCACTCAGGTGTCACCACCACCCCCCAGGTGTGCCCAGGTGTGTCCCCAGGTGTGCCCAGGTGTGCCCAGGTGTCACTCACCGCTCACAGGTAACTCTTTTTCCGGTTCTCTGACACTCCCAGATCCACTCAGGTGTCACCACCACCCCCCCGCGCTGCCGCGCCCGCGACGCCTTGGGAGTCCTGGCGAAGGCGCACCTGGGACAGGTGACACAAACACCAGGTGAGCTCAGGTGAGATACAAATATCAGGTGAGACACAAAGATCAGGTGAGCTCCAAGTAAGACCCAGGTGAGCTCAGGTAAGGCTCAGGTGAGCTCAGGTGTGCACAGGTAAGGCCCAGGTGAGCTCAGGTAAGGTCCAGGTGTGCCCAGGTGACCCCAGGTAAGACCCAGGTGAGCCAAGGTGTGCACAGGTAAGGCCCAACTGAGCCCAGGTAATGCTCAGGTGTGTCCAGGTGAGCTCAGGTGAGCTCAAGTAAGGCTCAGATCAGCCCAGGTAAAGCCCAGGTGAGCCCAGGTAAGGCCCAGGTGATCCCAGCTCAGCCTAGGTAAGGCTAAAGTGAGCTCAGGTAAGGCCCAGGTAAGGCCCAGCTCAGCCCAGGTGAGCCCAGGTAACGCTCAGGTGAGGCCCAGGTGAGCCCAGCTCAGCTCAGGTAAGGCCCAGGTGAGCCCAGGTGAGCTCAGGTAACCCCAGGTAACCCCAATTAACACCCAGATGACCCCAGGTGAGGTAGGGTGGGTGTTACCTACACCAGGTGAGTGCAGTCCTCGCCCCAGTCCGGCCGGTACTGAGCCCAGGTGAGCCCAGGTGTGCCCAGGTAACCCCAGGTAAGGCTCAGATCAGCCCAGGTGAGCTCAGGTGAGCCCAGGTGAGCTCAGGTAACCCCAATTAACACTCAGGTGAGCTCACCTGAACTCAGGTAAGGTCACAAAGGTGTTACCTACACCAGGTGAGTGCAGTCCTCGCCCCAGTCCGGCCGGTACTGCGCCCAGGTGAGCTCAGGTGTGCCCAGGTAACCCCAGGTGAGCCCAATTAACACTCAGGTGACCCCACCTGACCCCAGGTGTGGTTATAAAGGTGTTACCTACACCAGGTGAGTGCAGTCCTCGCCCCAGTCCGGCCGGTACTGAGCCCAGGTGAGCTCAGGTGTGCCCAGGTGACCCCAGGTGAGCTCAGGTAAAGCTCAGGTAACCCCAGGTGACCCCAGATGAGCTCAGGTAAGGCTCAGATCAGTACAGGTGAGCCCAGGTGACCCCAGGTGAGCTCAGGTAACCCCAGGTAGCCCAATTAACACTCAGGTGACCCCAGGTGACCCCAGGTGTGGTTACAAAGGTGTTACCTACACCAGGTGAGTGCAGTCCTCGCCCCAGTCCGGCCGGTACTGCGCCCAGGTGAGCTCAGGTAAGGCTCAGATAAGGCCCAGGTGACCCCACCTGAGCCCAGGTAAGGTTACAAAGGTGTTACCTACACCAGGTGAGTGCAGTCCTCGCCCCAGTCCGGCCGGTACTGAGCCCAGGTGAGCTCAGGTAACCCCAGGTGAGCTCAGGTAACCCCAGGTAGCCCAATTAACACTCAGGTGAGCCCAGGTGACCCCAGGTAAGGTCACAAAGGTGTTACCTACACCAGGTGAGTGCAGTCCTCGCCCCAGTCCGGCCAGTACTGAGCCCAGGTGAGCTCAGGTGACCCCAGGTAACCCCAGGTGAGCTCAGGTGACCCCAGGTGAGGTACAGGGGGATGTTACCTACACCAGGTGAGTGCAGTCCTCGCCCCAGTCCGGCCGGTACTGAGCCCAGGTGAGCCCAGGTGAGCCCAGGTGAGCTCAGGTGACCCCAGGTGTGCCCAGGTGAGCTCAGGTGACCCCAGGTGTGCCCAGGTGACCCCAGGTAAGGTCACAAAGGTGTTACCTACACCAGGTGAGTGCAGTCCTCGCCCCAGTCCGGCCGGTACTGAGCCCAGGTGAGCTCAGGTGAGCTCAGGTAACCCCAGGTAAGGCTCAGATCAGCCCAGGTGAGCTCAGGTAACCCCAGGTGTGCCAAGGTAACCCCAATTAACACTCAGGTGACCCCAGGTAAGGTAGGGTGGGTGTTACCTACACCAGGTGAGTGCAGTCCTCGCCCCAGTCCGGCCGGTACTGAGCCCAGGTGAGCTCAGGTGACCCCAGGTGTGCCCAGGTGAGCTCAGGTAACCCCAATTAACACTCAGGTGAACTCAGGTAAGGTCACAAAGGTGTTACCTACACCAGGTGAGTGCACTCCTCGCTCCAGTCTGGCCGGTACTGAGCCCAGGTGAGCTCAGGTGAGCCCAGGCGAGCTCAGGTAAGGCCCAGGTGAGCCCAATTAACACTCAGGTGACCCCACCTGACCCCAGGTGTGGTTATAAAGGTGTTACCTACACCAGGTGAGTGCAGTCCTCGCCCCAGTCCGGCCGGTACTGCGCCCCCAGCGCCGCGGCCGCCGCCCGCAGGTGACCCCGCAGAGGGTTCTGGAACCCGCTCAGCGCCAGCACCACGCCCTCCAGGGGCTTGGGTCCGCCCAGGTGAGCTTTGGATCCTCCCAGGTGTGACTTTGGAGTTCCAGGTGTGGCTTTGGGGGTCCCAGGTGAGGTTTTTGTGGTCCCAGGTGAGGTTTTGGTGGTCTCCAGGTGAGATTTTGGAGTTCCAGGTGTGGTTTTGGGGGTGTCCAGGTGAGGTTTGGGTTTTTTTGGGGGTGGCTGTGGGGAAAATTGGGGGGTTCAGGTGAGGTTTGAGGGTCCCCAGGTGTGTCCCAGGTGTCCCCAGGTGTGATTCTGGGGGTCCCAGGTAAATCTCAGGTGCCTCCAGGTGAGATTTTGGGGTCCCAGGTGTGGTTTTGGGGTCCTAGATGGGATTTTGGGGGTCCCCAGGTGTGTCCAGGTGTGATTCTGGGGGTCCCAGGTAAATCTCAGGCGTCTCCAGGTGAGGTTTTGGGGTTCCAGGTGTGAATTTGGGGCCCCAGGTGTGTCCCAGGGGTCCTAGATGGGATTTTGGGGGTCCCAGGTGTGATTTTGGGGTCCCAGATGTGTCCCAGGTGAGATTCTGGGGCTCTCAGGTGGAATTTTGGGGGTCCCAGGTGTCCCCAGGTGTGTTTTCATCCCCCCAGGTGTACCCAGGTGTCATTCTGGGGGTCCCAGGTGAGATTTTGGGGGTCCCAGGTGAGGTTTGGGGGTACCCAGGTGTGTCCCAGGGGTCCTAGATGGAATTTTGGGGCTCCCAGGTGTGTTTTCAGGTCCCCAGGTGCGTCCCAGGTGTCCCCAGGTGTGACTTTGGGGTCCCAGTTGTAATTTTGGGTGTGCCAGGTGTGGTTTGAGGGTCCCCAGGTGTGTCCCAGGTGTATTTTTGGGGTCCCAGGTGTATTTTTGGGGTCCCAGGTGTATTTTTTGGAGTCCCAGGTGTATTTTTGGTGTCCCAGGTGTGTCCCCAGGTGTGTTTTGTCCCCCCCTCACTCACCTGTCCGTGGTCGCTCCCCGTCCCTCTCAGCGCTGCGGCCGCGTAGCTCGGCCCGGGGGAGGGGTCCCGAGGGGGGGCTGTGGGGGAGGGGCAGAGACAGTGGGGGATGGGCAGGGAGAGTGGGGGATGGGCAGAGAGAGGTGGGGGAGGGGCAGAGAGAGTGGGGGAGGGGCAGAGGGGGTGGGGGATGGGCAGAGAGGTGGGGGAGGGGCAGAGAGAGTGGGGGATGGGCAGAGAGAGTGGGGGAGGGGCAGGGATGGTGGGGGAGGGGCAGTGAGGGAGGGGCAGAGAGAGTGGGGGATGGGCAGGGAGGTGGGGGATGGGCAGGGAGGTGGGGGAGGGTCAGGGATGGTGGGGGATGGGTAGAGAGGGTGGGGGAGGGGTAGAGAGGGTGGGGGAGGGGCAGTGGGGGAGGGGCAGCCCTTACCTGCGGTGGGGGAGGGGCGCTGGTAGAACAGAGCCCCGGGGGGAGGGGTAGGGTGGGTTTGGGGGGTGGGGGAGGGGCAGTGGGGTGGGGGAGGGGCAGGGTGGTTTTGGGGGTGGGGGAGGGGCAGTGGGGGAGGGGCAGCCCTTACCTGCGGTGGGGGAGGGGCGCTGGTAGAACAGGGCCCCGGGGGGGCGCCGGGGGCTCCCCTCCCCCTCCTCCCGCAGCGTGAACGGGCCCAGGCGGCGCCGCTGGGGGAGGGGAGAAAGGTCAGCGTGGGGGTCAGGGGTCACTCAGGGGTCACTCAGGGGTCACTCGGGGGTCAGGGGTCACTGAGAGGTCACTCCGAGCTCTAGGGTCACTCAGGGGTCACACAGGGATCAGAAGTCATGCAGAGGTCACTCACAGGTCAGGGGTCACACAGAGGTCACTCAGGGGCCAGAGATCACTCAGAGGTTACTCAGGGGTCAAGGGTCACTCAGGGGTCACTCAGGCATCAGAGGTCACTCAGAGGTTACTCAGGGGTCAAGGGTCACTCAGGAGTCATTAAGGGGTCAGGGGTCACTCGGTCACTCAGAGGTCAGCGGTCACTCAGGCATCACTCACTGGTCAGGGATCAGAGTTCAGAGGTCATGCAGAGGTCACTCGGGTCACACAGGGGTCACTCTGGGGTCAGGGGTCACTCAGGGGTTAGGGGTCACTCAGTGTCACCATGTGGTCACTCAGGGGTCACTCAGTGTCACTCAGAGGTTACTTAGGGGTCACTCACTGGTCAGGGCTCACAGGTCAGGGGTCACACGGAGGTCAGAGGTCACTCAGAGGTAACTCAGGGGTCACTCAGGCATCACTCAGAGTTCAGAGGTCACTCAGGGGTCACTCAGGGCTCATTCACAGGCCAGTGATCACTCAGGGGTCGCTCAGAGTTCAGAGGTCACTCAGGGGTCACTCAGGGGTCAGAGGTCACTCAGGGGTCACTCAGGGGTCAGAGGTCACTCACCGGCGGGGCCTCGTCCTCCGCGGGCGCCGCGAACACTCGGATGAAGGAGAGGCCGTAGGGGCGGCTCTGGGGGGGGTCAAAGGTCAACAGGTGACCTCTGACCCCACACAGGTGACCTCTGACCCCACACAGGTGTGATTTGAGTGCCCAGGTGTGCCCAGGTGTGTCCCGGGTGTGCCCAGGTGTGTCCCAGGTGTGATTTTTTCCCCCCCCAGGTGTGCCCAGGTGTGTCTGTGTGACCCCAGGTGTGCCCAGGTGTGCCCAGGTGTGTCCCAGCTGTGCCCAGGTGTGTCCCCAGGTGTGATCCCCTCCCCCCAGGTGAGCTCACCTGGCAGTAGGGCTGGCTCAGCACCACCTTCAGCCTGTCCCAGGTGTGCCCAGGTGTGCCCCAGGTGAGCTGGGACCCCTGACCAGCGATTCGGGCCCGAAGAGCCGAACGCGCCGCGGCTCCGCCCCCGCCCGGCTCTCGCTGGGCGACATCAGCGCCGCGCTGGGCAGCAGCACCTGACAGGGGGACAGGTGAGCCCAGGTGAGATCAGGTGTGCCCAGGTAAGATCAGGTGACCCCAGGTGTGCCCCAGGTGAGCCCCAGGTGATCTCAGGTGTGCCCAGGTAAGGCTCAGGTGTGCTCAGACAAACCCAGGTGACCTCAGGTGACTCCAGATGTGACCAGGTGTGCCCCAGGTGTTCCCAGGTGATTCCAGGTGTGCCCCAGGTGACCCCAGGTGATCCCAAATGACCCCAGGTAAGGCTCAGGTAAGGCCCAGGTGACCCCAGGTGAGCTCAGGTGAGTCCAGGTGAGCCCAGATGAGGCCCAGATGTGTCCCAGGTGAGCCCAGGTGAGCCCAGGTGTGTCCCAGGTGAGCTCAGGTGAGTCCAGGTGAGATTCAAGTGAGGCTTAGGTGAGCTCAGGTGACCCCAGGTGATCCCAGGTGATTCCAGGTGTATCCCAGATGATCCCAGGTGAGCCCCAGGTGATCCCAGGTGTGTCCCAGGTAAGGCTCAGGTGACTCCAGGTGACCCCAGATGATCCCCAGGTGACCCCAGGTGACGCTCAGGTGACCCCAGGTAACCCCAGGTAAGGCTCAGGTGAGCCCCAGGTGATTCCAGAAAAGGTTCAGGTGACCCCAGGTGATCCCAGGTGAGCCCCAGGTGAGCGCAGGTAAAGCCCAGGTGTGCCCCAGGTGTGCCCAGGTGTATCCCAGCCCTCTCCAGGTGACCCCAGCCATGCCCCACATGACCCCAGGTGTGCCCAGGTGTGCCCCAGGTGACCTCAGATGATCCCCAGGTGACCCCAGGTGCCCCCAGGTGTGCCCAGATGAGGCCCAGGTGTGCTCAGGTGATCCCAGGTAACCCCAGATGACTCCAGGTGTGCTCAGGTAAGGCCCAGGTGATCCCAGCTGATCCCAGGTGTGCCCAGCTGACCCCAGGTGCCCCCAGGTGCGCCCAGGTGAGGTTACCTGGAACTCCCCCCCAGCCGAGGACCCCCCCAGCACCTCCACGAAGGCGGCGCCGTCGTTGCCGATGTGCAGGGAGTGGATGGGGCGGGAATCGCCCAGCTGGAATCGACATCAAAACAAAAAATAAAAATTAAAAATTAAAGAATAAAAATAAATTATCCCTCACAAATCCCAGCCCTCACCTCCAGCACCACGCTCAGCTGCTTCTCCCCCGCCGCCGCCCCCCTCCAGCGCCCGCCATCATCGGGCCGCAGCAAATTCTCCGCCGGGTGACGCTGCGGAAACACCAAAAAAAAAAAATTAAAAACAACAAAAACTCAACGCCCGCCGCTCTTCATCCTCTCCCCGGTAACTCCGAGTTTATCCCGGGGCTCACCGGGTCCGCGCTGCTCACGGACACCACGCGCGTTAACGGAATCTCCGGCATCGCTGAAGCGCCGCCATGCACCGGAAATCGCCTCAGAGATGCACCGGAAGTCGCCTCAGAGAGGCACCGGAAGTCGCCTCAGCATCCACCGGAAGTCCACGGGAGGCGCTCCGCCAAGCGGCGCTTCCGCTCTATGGTTTACAACGGAACTTCCGGTGCGCAGGGGGGGCGCTCTGGCCGCCCGGTCCTCCCGCCTCTCTATGGTCACGCGGTCCTCCCAGCGGGGTTTTCCCGCCCTTTTCGCAGCGCGGGAAAACCGTGAGGGGAAAGGGGGGGGGCGCGATGGGGGAGACGAAAAATTAAATTTCTGAGGGAAAATTACTCTTAATTACCCCCGGAAAGGTAATTAATTAATATTAATCATTAATTAAAAGCAGCACGAGGCGGTTTGAGGGGGTTCCAGGCGGTTTATTGGCTCTCCCAGTTCATCCCAGTGCTCCCAGTTCATCCCAGTAAGCGGCCATATTCGGCCAGGGCCGAGGATTTCTTCACCCCGTCCCAAATCCGGGCGGCGTAGTGGAACCTGCGACCAGTACGGACCAGTATGGACCAGTACGGACCAGTATGGACCAGTACGGACCAGTATGGACCAGTATGGACCAGTACGGGTGAGGACAGACTCGTACAGGTTAAATTCGAGCTCCCAGTTAGGCCCAAACCCCTCCCAGTTTATCCCAGTTAGGCCCAAACCCCCTCCCAGTACAACCCAGTTAGGCCCAAACCCTCTCCCAGTACATCCCAGTTCATCCCAGTTAGGCCCAAACCCCCTCCCAGTACATCCCAGTTAATCCCAGTACCCCCAAACCCATTCCCAGTATATCCCAGTTCATCCCAGTTAGGCCCAAACCCCCTCCCAGTACAAACCAGTTTCTCCCAGTGCCCCCAAATCCCCTCCCAGTCCCTCCCAGTCCATCCCAGTCCCCTCCCAGTCCCTCTCAATCCCCTCCCAGTCCCTCCCAGTCCCTCCCAGTCCCCTCCCAGTCCCTCCCAGTCCCTCCCAGTCCATCCCAGTCCCCTCCCAGTCCCTCCCAGTCCAACTCAATCCCCTCCCAGTCCATCCCAGTCCATCCCAGTCCCTCCCAGTCCCCTCCCAGTCCCTCCCAGTCCATCCCAGTCCATCCCAGTCCCTCCCAGTCCCCTCCCAGTCCCTCCCAGTCCATCCCAGTCCCTCCCAGTCCATCCCAGTCCCTCCCAGTCCCTCCCAGTCCCTCCCAGTCCATCCCAGTCCATCCCAGTCCCCTCCCAGTCCATCCCAGTCCATCCCAGTCCCTCCCAGTCCATCCCAGTGGCTCCCAGTCCATCCCAGTTCCCATTAACAAACCCCCAGTGCCTCCCAGTCCCTCCCAGTCCCTCCCAGTTCATCCCAGTCCCTCTCAATCCCCTCCCAGTCCATCCCAGTCCCTCCCAGTCCATCCCAGTCCCTCCCAGTCCCTCTCAATCCCCTCCCAGTCCCATCCCAGTAACTCCCAGTCCCTCCCAGTCCCCTCCCAGTCCCTCCCAATGCCCCCCAATCCCCTCCCAGTCCATCCCAGTCACTCCCAGTCCCTCTCAATCCTCTCCCAGTCCCTCCCAGTACATCCCAGTCCCCTCCCAGTCCCTCCCAGTCCCTCTCAATCCCCTCCCAGTGCATCCCAGTCTATCCCAGTCCCATCCCAGTCCCTCCCAGTTCCTCCCAGTTCATCCCAGTCCCTCCCAATCCCCTCCCAGTCCCATCCCAGTCCCTCCCAGTTCCTCCCAGTTCATCCCAGTCCCTCCCAATCCCCTCCCAGTCCATCCCAGTCCATCCCAGTCCCTCCCAGTCCCTCTCAATCCCCTCCCAGTCGCTCCCAGTCCATCCCAGTCCCTCCCAGTCCCTCCCAGTCCCCTCCCAGTCCCTCCCAGTGCCTCCCAGTCCCTCCCAGTCCCTCTCAATCCCCTCCCAGTGCCTCCCAGTCCCTCCCAGTTCCCATTAACAAACCCCCAGTGTCTCTCTGTCTCCCCCTGGTGGCGACTCTGGGAACTGCGCCCTGTTCCCAGTGCCTCCCAGTCCATCCCAGTCCATCCCAGTGCCCCCAAATCCCCTCCCAGTCCCTCCCAGTCCCCTCCCAGTCCCTCTCAATCCCCTCCCAGCCCCTCCCAGTCCCCCCCAGTGCCCCCCAGTCTCACCAGTTCCTCTCGGTCAGCAGGCTGTGGGATAACTGGGAGCGCGCCGCCCCCAGGACCCTCCCCCGCAGCCGCGCCAGGAGCCCCCCGAGCCCCCCCCGGCCCCGGAACGGGGGCAGGGCCGGGAACAGCGCCCCTCCCCCACCTGTGGGGAAACTGGGCTTACTGGGAGGCACTGGGAGGGACTGGGAGGGGATTGAGAGGGACTGGGAGGGACTGGGAGGCACTGGGAGGCACTGGGAACAGGGCGCAGTTCCCAAAGGCGCCACCAGGGGGAAACAAAGACACAATAGGACTTTGTTAATGGGAACTGGGATGGACTGGGAGGGACTGGGAGGCACTGGGAGCAACTGGGAGGGGACTGGGAGGGACTGGGAGGGACTGGGATGAACTGGGAGGCACTGGGAGGGACTGGGATGAACTGGGAGGCACTGGGAACAGGGCGCAGTTCCCAAAGGCGCCACCAGGGGGAGACAGAGAGACACTGGGGGTTTGTTAATGGGAACTGGGATGGACTGGAATGAACTGGGAGTTACTGGGAGGCACTGGGAGAGGACTGCAGCCCAGTCTGGAGGGACTGGGAGGGACTGGGATGGACTGGGAGGGACTGGGAGGGACTGGGAGGCACTGGGAACAGGGCGCAGTTCCCAAAGGCGCCACCAGGGGGAGACAGAGAGACACTGGGGGTTTGTTAATGGGAACTGGGATGGACTGGGATGGACTGGGAGGGACTGGGAGGGACTGGGAGGGACTGGGATGGACTGGGAGTTACTGGGATGAACTAGGATGAACTAGGATGAACTGGGATGAACTGGGATGGACTGGGATGAACTGGGAGGGACTGGGATGGACTGGGAGTTACTGGGAGGGACTGGGATGGACTGGGAGGGGACTGGGATGAACTGGGAGGGACTGGGATGGACTGGGAGGCACTGGGAGGGACTGGGAACAGGGCGCAGTTCCCAAAGGCGCCACCAGGGGGAGACAGAGACAATGGTGGTTTGTTAATGGGAACTGGGATGGACTGGGAGTTACTGGGAGGCACTGGGAGAGGGCTGCAGCCCAGTTTGGAGGCACTGGGAGGGACTGGGAGGGACTGGGAGGGACTGGGATGGACTGGGAACAGGGCACAGTTCCCAAAGGCGCCACCAGGGGGAGACAGAGAGACAATAGGAGATTATTAATGGGAACTGGGATGGACTGGGAAGGACTGGGAGGGACTGGGAGGGACTGGGAGGGACTGGGAGGGACTGGGATGGACTGGGATGAACTGGGAGGGGATTGAGTTGGACTGGGAGAGACTGGGAGGGACTGGGAGAGGGTTGGAACCCAGTTTGGGGGGACTGGGAGGGAACTGGGAGGGACTGGGAGGGAACTGGGATGGACTGGGATGGACTGGGAGGGACTGGGAGGGAACTGGGAGAGACTGGGAGGGACTGCGAGGGAACTGGGATGGACTGGGATGGACTGGGAGGGACTGGGAGGGCACTGGGAGTTACTGGGAGTTACTGGGAGGGACTGGGAGGCACTGGGAACAGGGCGCAGTTCCCAAAGGCGCCACCAGGGGGAGACTGGGAGACACTGGGGGTTTGTTAATGGGAACTGGGACAAACTGGGATGGACTGGGATGGACTGGGATGAACTGGGATGGACTGGGATGAACTGGGAGGGACTGGGATGAACTGGGAGGAACTGGGAGGGAACTGGGATGGACTGGGAGGAACTGGGAGAGGATTGAGAGGGACTGGGATGAACTGGGATGGGACTGGGAGGGACTGGGATGAACTGGGAGGAACTGGGAGGGACTGGGATGGACTGGGAAGGATCTCAGGGGTGTTACTGGTCTATACTGGTTTATACTGGTCTATACTTGTTTGTACTGGTTTGTAGTGTCCATACTGGTCTATACTGGTCTGTACTGGTCTGTACTGGTCTATACTGGTCTATACCGGTCTGTACTGGTCTATAGTGGTTTATATTGGTTTGTACTTGTCTATACCAGTTTATACTGGTTTATATTGGTTTATACTGGTTTATATTGATCTGTATTGGTCTATACTGGTTTGTATTGGTTTGTATTGTCTATACTGGTCTATACTGGTTTATACTGGTCTATACTGGTCTATACTGGTTTATACTGGTCTATACTGGTTTATACTGGTCTATACTGGTCTATACTGGTCTATACTGGTTTATACTGGTTTATACTGGTCTATACCGGTCTATACTGGCTTATACTGTTTTATACTGGTTTATACTGGTTTATACTGGTCTATACTGGTCTATACTGGTTTATACTGGTCTATACTGGTTTGTACTGGTTTTACCTGCCCTGGGCAGGGTGTCCTCGGGCTCGGACTCCAGGGGGGGCAGCAGGAACAGATTGACCTCGGCCTCGGGGGGGGGAGGGGCGGGGCCGGGGGTGGGGGAGGGGTCGCGCATGGAGAGGGAACCTGGGGGGGGAAAATGGAGAAAAAATGTCAGAAATGAACCCAAAAAAAATCCCAAAATTTATCTAAAATTGACCAAAATCATCCCAAAAAATCATCCTGAAAATATCCCAACATTTTCCCAAAATTAACCCCAAAAAATGTCAGAAATTGGGCCAAAAAAAATCCCAAAATTTATCTGAAATCGACCAAAATTAACCCAAAATTAACCCCAAAAATATCCCAAAATTGTCATAAAATTAACCCAAAATTATCCTAAAATTTACCCAAAATTATCATAAAATTAACCCAGAATTAACCCCAAAAATGTCAGAAATTGGCCCAAAAAAATCCCAAAATTTATCTGAAATCGACCAAAATTAACCCAAAATTAACCCCAAAAATGTCAGAAATTGGCCAAAAAAAATCCCGAAATTTATCTGAAATTGACCAAAATTAACCCAAAATTAACCCCAAAAATATCCCAAAATTGTCATAAAATTAACCCAAAATTAACCCCAAAAATGTCAGAAATTGGCCCCAAAAAAAATCCCAAAATTTATCTGAAATTGACCAAAATCATCCCAAAAAATCATTCTGAAAATATCCCAACGTTTTCCCAAAATTAACCCCAAAAAATGTCAGAAATTGGGCCCAAAAAAATCCCGAAATTTATCTGAAATTGACCAAAATTAACCCAAAATTATCATAAAATTAACCCAAAATTAACCCAAAAAATGTCAGAAATTGGGCCAAAAAAAATCCCGAAATTTATCTGAAATTGACCAAAATTATCCCAAAATTAACCCCAAAAATATCCCAAAATTGTCATAAAATTAACCCAAAATTAACCCAAAAAATGTCAGAAATTGGGCCAAAAAAAATCCCAAAATTTATCTGAAATTGACCAAAATTATCCCAAAATTAACCCCAAAAATGTCAGAAATTGGGCCAAAAAAATCCCAAAATTTATCTGAAATCGACCAAAATTAACCCAAAATTAACCCCAAAAATATCCCAAAATTATCATAAAATTAACCCAAAATTAACTCCAAAAATGTCAGAAGTTAACCCAAAATATATCCCAAAATTTATCTGAAATTGACCAAAATTAACCCCAAAAATATCCCAAAATTAACTCCAAATTAACCCAAAATTTACCCAAAATTAACCCAAAATTGACAAAAAAATATCCAAAATTAACCCCAAAAAATGTCAGAAATTAACCCAAAATATATCCTAAAATTATCCTAAAATAGCCCAAAATTAACGCAAAAATATCCCAAAAATAGACAAAAAAATCCCAAAATTAACCCAAAAATACCCTGAAAATTGACAAAAATTATCCAAAATTTATCCCAAAATCAACCCAAAATTTACCTAAAATTATCCTTAAAATATCCAAAATATACACAAAAAATATCCCAAAATTAACCCTAAATTATCCTGAAAATATCCAAAAAAGACCCAAAATTAACCCAAAATTTATCCCAAAAAATCCCCAAAAATCCCCAAAAATCCCCCAAAAATCCCCAAAAATCCCCCAAAAATCCCCCAAAAAATCCCCAAAAATCCCCAAAAAATCCCCAAAAAATCTCCAAAAATCCCCAAAAATCCCCCAAAAATCCCCAAAAAATCCCCAAAAAATCCCCAAAAAATCCCCCAAAAAATCCCCAAAAATCCCCAAAAATCCCCAAAAAATCCAAAAAAAATCCCCAAAAAACCCCCAAAAATCCCCCAAAAATCCCAAAAAATCCCCAAAAAATCCCAGAAAATCCCCAAAAAATCCCCAAAAATCCCCCAAAAATCCCCAAAAATCCCCCAAAAATCCCCAAAAATCCCCAAAAATCCCCAAAAATCCCCCAAAAAATCCCCAAAAATCCCCCAAAAATCCCCAAAAAAATCCCAAAAAATCCCCAAAAATCCCAAAAAATCCCAAAAATCCCCAAAAAAATCCCCAAAAAATCCCAAAAAATCCCCAAAAATCCCCAAAAATCCCCAAAAATCCCCCAAAAATCCCCAAAAATCCCCCAAAAAATCCCCAAAAATCCCCCTAAAATCCCCAAAAAATCCCCAAAAATCCCCAAAAAATCCCCAAAAAACCCCCAAAAATCCCCCAAAAATTCACCTGGGACCCCCCAAAATTTACCTGAGACCCCCAAAATCCCCCCAAAATTTAAATTACCTCGATATTTTAGCCGTGAATGAGCCATGAGCCTGCCCAGCACTCGCTGCATCTGCCCCAGGCGCCGCGGGGAGAAACTCTCGGGGGGGGCGCGGGTCTGAACGAACACTGGGGGGGGACACCTGGGGTCACCTGGGGACACCTGAGATACACCTGAGATACACCTGGGGACAGCTGGGGACACCTGGGGACACCTGGGGTCACCTGGGACACCTGAGAGCACCTGGGGACACCTGGGGTCACCTGGGACACCTGAGAGCACCTGGGGACACCTGGGGTCACCTGGGCACACCTGGGGACACCTGGGGACAGCTGGGGACACCTGGGGACAGCTGGGATACACCTGGGAACACCTGGGGACACCTGGGGTCACCTGGGGTCACCTGAGATACACCTGAGATACACCTGGGGTTACCTGGGGTTACCTGGGGACAGCTGGGGACACCTGGGGACACCTGAGGACACCTGAGAGCACCTGGGGACACCTGGGGACACCTGGGGGCACCTGGGCACACCTGGGACAGCTGGGGTCACCTGGGGACACCTGGGGACACCTGGGGACACCTGGGGACACCTGGGGACAGCTGGGCACACCTGGGGACACCTGGGGACACCTGGGGACACCTGGGGACAACTGGGGACAGCTGGGGACACCTGGGGACAGCTGGGGTCACCTGGGCACACCTGGGGACACCTGGGCACACCTGGGGACACCTCAGATACACCTGAGATATACCTGGGTCACACCTGGGTCACACCTGGGGACACCTGGGGACACCTGGTGGTACCTGGGGGCTCACCCAGGTGTGGGTAATGAGGATCTCTAGGATTTCTAGAATCTATAGGATCATGCTCAGACCCTATAGGATCTACAGGACCCATGGAGCTCACCCAGGTGTGGGTAACACCATAGGATCCATAGAACCTATAGGATCAGGCCATACATTACCCAGGTGTGGGTAACAAGGCTCTGTAGGATCTATAGGATCAGGATCTATATGATCCATACAACTTACCCAGGTGTGAGTAATGAGGTTCTATAGGTTCTATAGGATCAGGATCTATAGACTCAGACCCTATAGAATCTATAGGATCCATAGGCTGTATCTCACCCAGGTGTGGGTAATGAGGCTCTGTAGGTTCAGGATCTATAGGATCAGGATCTATATGATCTCTACACACTACCCACATGTGAGTAATGAGGCTTTGTAGGTTCTATAGAATCAGGATCAGACCCTATAGAATCCATACATTCAGGATATCCATTACTCAGGTGTGGGTAATGAAGATCTACAGGATCTATAGGATCAGGATCTATAGAATCTATAGGTCTAAGATCTCTATACCTTACCCAGGTGTGGGTAACAAGGTTCTATAGGCTCTATAAGATCAGAATCTATAGAATCAGACCCTATAGAATCCATAGGATCCATACATTCAGGATATACCTTACACAGGTGTGAGTAATGCTATAGAATCTATATGATCTCTATACATTACCCAGGTGTGGATAACGAGGTTCTATAGGCTCTATAGAATCAGACCCTATAGAATCCATAGGTTCAGGTTCTCCATACATTACCCAGGTGTGGCTAATGAGGCTCTATAGGATCAGACCCTATAGAATCCATAGATTCAGGATCTATATGATCTCTATACGTTACCCAGGTGTGGATAATAAGAATCTGTAAGTTCTATAGGTTCAGACCCTATAGAATCCATACATTCAGTCCATACATTACCCAGGTGTGGATAATGAGGCTCTACAGGATCAGACCCTACAGAATCTATAGGTTCAGGATCTATAGGCTCTCTACACATTACCCAGGTGTGCATAATGAAGCTCTATAGCGTCAGGATCTATAGGATCTCTATACATCACCCAGGTGTGGATAACGAGGATCTATAGCCTGTATAAGATCAGAATCTATAAGACCAGACCCTATAGAACCTATAGAATCTATAGAATATCCCTTACCCAGGTGTGGGTAGTGAGGCTCTATAGGATCAGACCCTATAGAATCCATAGGTTCAGGCTCTCCATACATTACCCAGGTGTGGCTAATGAGGCTCTATAGAATCAGACCCTATAGAATCCATAGGTTCAGGATCTATAGGTTCTCTACACATTACCCAGGTGTGGATAATGAGACTCTACAGGCTCAGACCCTATAGAATCCATAGGATCCATACATTCAGGATATACATTACCCAGTTGTGGGTAGTGCTATAGAATCCATAGGTTCTCTATACATTACCCAGGTGTGGATAATGAGGATCCATAGGTTCAGACCCTATAGGATCTATAGGTTCAGGATCTCTATACATTACCCAGGTGTGGATAATGAAGCTCTACAGGATCAGACCCTATAGAATCCATACATTCAGGCCATACATTACCCAGGTGTGGATAATAAAACTCTATAGGATCAGACCCTATAGAATCTATAAGCTCTCTATACATTACCCAGGTGTGGGTAACGAGGTTCTATAGGTTCTATAAGATCAGAATCTATAGAATCAGACCCTATAGAATCCATAGAATCCATACATTCAGGCTATACCTTACCCAGGTGTGGGTAATGAGAATCCATAGGTTCTATAGGATCAGAATCTATAGGATCTATAGATTTAGGCTCTCTATACATTACCCAGGTGTGGATAATGCCATAGAATCAGGATCAGACCCTACAGAATCTATAGGTTCAGGATCTATAGGCTCTCTACACATTACCCAGGTGTGCATAATGAAGCTCTATAGCGTCAGGATCTATAGGATCTCTATACATTACGCAGGTGTGGATAACAAGGTTCTATAGCCCCTATAAGATCAGAATCTATAGGACCAGACCCTATAGACCCTATAGAACCTATAGAATGTCCCTTACCCAGGTGTGGGTAACGAGGATCTATAGCATCAGACCCTATAGAATCCATACATTCAGCCCATACATTACCCAGGTGTGGGTAACGAGGTTCTATAGGTTCTATAGGATCAGTATCTATAGAATCCATACATTCAGGCTCTCTATACATTACCCAGGTGTGGATAATGAGGCTCTATAGGATCAGACCCTATAGAATCCATACGTTCAGGATCTATAGGCTCTCTATACATTACCCAGGTGTGGGTAATGAGGCTCTATAGGATCAGACCCTATAGAATCCATAGGTTCAGACTCTCTATCCATTACCCAGGTGTGGGTAATGACGTTCTATAGGTTCTATAGGATCAGGATCTACAGGATCAGACCTTATAGAATCCATAGGTTTAGGCTCTCAATACATTACCCAGATGTGGATAATGAGGATCTGTAAGATCTATAGGGTTAAGATCTCTATACATTACCCAGGTGTGGATAATGAGGATCCATAGGATCTATAGGATCAGGATCTATAAGATCTATAGGTTCAGGCTCTCTATACATTACCCAGGTGTGGATAACGAGGCTCTATAGGATCAGACCCTATAGAATCCATAGGTTCAGGCTCTCCATACATTGCCCAGGTGTGGATAATGAGGTTCTATAGGTTCTATAGGATCAGGATCTACAGAATCAGACCCTATAGAATCCATAGGATCCATACATTCAGGATATACCTTACACAGGTGTGAGTAATGCTACAGAATCTATATGATCTCTATACATTACCCAGGTGTGGATAACGAGGTTCTATAGGCTCTATAGAATCAGACCCTATAGAATCCATAGGTTCAGGCTCTCTATACATTACCCAGGTGTGGATAATGAGGATCCATAGGTCCAGACCCTATAGAATCCATAGGTTCAGGATCTATAGGCTCTCTAAACATTACCCAGGTGTGGATAACGAGGTTCTATAGGTTCTATAGGATCAGGATCTATAGGATCTATAGGTTCAGACCCTCTATACATTACCCAGGTGTGGGTAGTACTCCGAGGTTCTATAGGATCTATAGAATCCATACGTTCAGTCTATACATTACCCAGGTGTGGGTAACGAGGTTCTACAGGCTCTATAGGATCAGGATCTATAGGATCTATAGGTTCTCTATACATTACCCAGGTGTGGATAACGAGGCTCTGTAGGATCTATAGGATCTATGGAATCAGGATCAGACCCTATAGAATCCATACATTCAGTCTCTCCATACATTACCCAGGTGTGGGTAATACTCCGAGGGCTCCTCAGCCCCACTCGCGGCTCCGTCGTGGCTCGGGGACGGCGTCGGCGGCTTCACCATCTCGGCCGTCTGCAGGAACCTGGGCACGGGGATTGGGGGAAATTCGGGAAATTTGGGGATTTTGGGGGAAATTTGGGGGGTTTTGGGGAAATTTGGGGGATTTTGGGGGATTTTAGGGCAATTATAGGGGAGTTATGGGGAAATTTGGGAAAAATTTGGGGAAATTTGGGGCATTTATGGGGGAGTTTGGGGGAGTTATGGCGGAATTTTGGGGAAATTTGGGGGATTTTTTGGGAAATTTTGGGGGAAATTTGGGGGATTTTGGAGAATTTATGGGGGAGTTTGGGGGAAATTTGGGGAATTTGGGGGGAATTTGGGGAAAATTTGGGGAAATTTGGGGAATTTATAGGGGAGTTTCGGGGAATTTTGGGAGATTTTGGAGGATTTTGGGGGAATTTTGGGAAATTTGGGGAATTTATGGGGGAGTTTGGGGGAATTTTGGGAAATCTGGGATCAGTTTTGAGGTCACTCAGGGGTCACTCTGGGGTCAGCTTTTGGGGTCACTCTGGGGTCACTTTGAGGTCAGTTCAGGGTCAGTTTGGGGTCACTCAAGGGTCACTTTGGGGTCACTCTGGGGTCACTCGGGTCAGTTCTGAGGTCACTCAAGGGTCACTTTGGGGTCAGTTCAGGATCAGTTTTGGGGTCACTTAGGGGTCACTTCAGGGTCAGTTTAGGGTCATTTTTGGGGTCACTTTTCGGTCAGTTTAAGGTCAGTTCTGGGCCAGTTTTAGGGTCACTCTGGGGTCACTTTGGGGTCAGTTCAGGGTCAGTTTTGGGGTCACTTTTCGGTCACTTTAAGGTCACTTAAGGGTCAGTCCTGAGGTCACTTTGAGGTCACTTCAGGGTCAGTTTGGGGTCACTTTTGGGCCACTTTTGAGGCCCCTCTGGGGGTCACTGGGAGGTCATTCAGGGGTCAGTTCTTGGGGTCACTTTAAGGTCACTCTGGGGTCACTCAGGGGTCACTCAGGGGTCACTCAGGGGTCAGTTTTTGGGGTCCCCACCTGTAGAGCCCCAGGTCCGTGAACCAATCCTGCACCAGCAGCACCACGTGGCACACGGTGAACAGGAACGCCGCGATCTGCAGGGACTGCAATTAACACAATTAACATCGTTAATTAATTAACAAACCCCAACCACGTGGCACACGGTGAACAGGAACGCCGCGATCTGCAGGGACTGCAATTAACCAATTAACATAATTAACTAATTAATTAACAAACCCCAACCACGTGGCACACGGTGAACAGGAACGCCGCGATCTGCAGGGACTGCAATTAACATAATTAACTAATTAACCAATTAACAAACCCCAATGACGTGGCACACGGTGAACAGGAACGCCGCGATCTGCAGAGACTGCAATTAACACAATTAACGTAATTAACTAATTAATTAACAAACCCCAACCACGTGGCACACGGTGAACAGGAACGCCGCGATCTGCAGGGACTGCAATCAACACAATTAATGTAATTAACTAATTAACAAACCCCAATCACGTGGCACACGGTGAACAGGAACGCCGCGATCTGCAGGGACTGCAATTAACACAATTAATGTAATTAACTAATTAACCAATTAACAAACCCCAATCACGTGGCACACGGTGAACAGGAACGCCGCGATCTGCAGGGACTGCAATCAACATAATTAACTAATTAACTAATTAATTAACAAACCCCAATCACGTGGCACACGGTGAACAGGAACGCCGCGATCTGCAGAGACTGCAATTAACCAATTAACGTCATTAACTAATTAATTAACAAACCCCAACCACGTGGCACACGGTGAACAGGAACGCCGCGATCTGCAGAGACTGCAATTAACCAATTAACTAATTAACCAATTAACCAATTAACAAACCCCAATCACGTGGCACACGGTGAACAGGAACGCCGCGATCTACAGCGACTGCAATCAACACAATTAACGTCATTAACGTAATTAATTAACCCTCATTAACACAATTAACATCATTAACATTATTAACAAACACAATTAGCACAATTAACCCAATTAACAAATCCTCAGTAACACAATTGGCATTTAACAAACCCTCAGTAACCCAATCAACACAATTAACGTCATTAACGTAATTAACACAATTAACCAATTAACAAACCCCAATTAACACCATTAACAAACCCTCAGTAACACAATTACCAATTAACAAACCCTAATTAATGCAATTAACCAAATTAACAAACCCTCAGTAACCCAACTAACCCCACTAACACCATTAACATAATTAACCAATTAATAAACACAATTAACACAATTAAACAAACCAATTAAAACAATTAACACAATTAAACAACCCAATTAACAAAATTAACCAATTAACACAATTTAAAAACACTAATTAATGCAATTAACACAATTAACAAATAGTCATTAACCCTAGTAACACAATTAACATAATTAACACAATTAGCAAACCCCATGAACACAATTAACCAATTAACATAATTAACAAACCAAATCAACCCAATTAACACAATTAACAGACACCGATTAACCCAATTAACAAACCCAAATTAACCCAATTCACCAACCCTAATTAACACAATTAACTAATTAACAAATCCACATTAACCCAATTAACAAACCTTTATTAACCCAATTAACAAACCCTCATTAACTCAATTACCCCACTCTCATTAACCCAATTAACAAAGCCTCATTTACCAATTAACAAACCCTCAGTAACCCAATTATCACAATTAACCCAATTAACAAACCATCAGTAATCCAATTAATCTAAATAACCCAATTAACCCATCTTCATTAACCAAATTAACACAATCAACCAACCCTCATTAACCCAATTAACCCCATTAACAAACCCTCATTAGACCAAATAACCAATTAACAAATACTCATTAACCCAATTAACCAACCCTCACTAACCCTAATTACTCCCAATTAACCAACCCTCAGTAAATCAACTAACCCAATTAACCAACCCTAATTAACTCAACCCAATTAATAACCCCAATTAACCCAATTTAAAAACCCAATTATCCAATTAACAAATTCTCATTAACCCAATTAACCAGCCCTCAGTAATCCAATTACTCCAATTAACCAATCCCAATTAACCTAATAAACCAACTCTAAATAACCCAATTAATCCAATTAAAAACCCTCATTTACCCAATTAACAATCCCTCAGTAACTCAATTAACCCAATTAAGCCAATTAACCCAACTAGCCCAATTAACAAACACTCAGTTACCCAATTAACACAATTAACAAACTCTCATTAACCCGATTAACCCAATTAACACAATCAACAAACCCCAAGTAACCCAATAAACCAAATTAACCAACCCTCATTAACCCAATTAACAACCCCTAATTAACCCAATTAACCCAACTAACCCAATTAACAACCCTTAATTAACCCAATTTACTCAATTAACCCAATTAACAATCCCTAATTAACCCAATTAACCCAACTAACCAAATTAACAACCCCTAATTAACCCAATTAACCCAATAAACCCAATTAAAAACCCCTAATTAACCCAGTTAACCCAATTAACACACCCTCAGTAACTCAATTAACCCAATTAACCCAATTAACAACCCCTAATTAACCCAATTATCGCAATTAACCCAATTAACAACCCCTAATTAGCCTAATTAGCCCCACCTGTGTCTCCACGTAGGCGTGGGGCAGCGCGAACTCCGGCGGAAGCTTCCGGTCGTTGTTGATCAGGTGATCCAGGTGGGCGGGGCTGAGGATGGGCTGGGGGCGGGGCCAGGAGGGTGAGGCCACGCCCACTCCCATTATGGTAATGAGGGGGCGGGGCAAGGGGGTAATTACGGTAATGGGGGTGGTTTGGGTTAATTAAGGTAATTTGGGGTAATTATGGTAATTGGGGTAATTACAGTAATTGAGGTAATTATGGTAATTAGGGTAATGATGGTAATTCAGGTAATTTACAGTAATTAAGTGTAATTAAGGTAATTGGGGTAATTAAGGCAATTGGGGTAATTACGGTAATTGTGGGTAATTAAGATAAATGGGGTAATTATGGTAATTATGGCAATCGGGGGTAATTATGATAATTGGGGTGGTTTGTTTTAATTACCATAATTGGGGTAATTACGGTAATTAAGGTAATTTGGGGTAATTATGGTAATTGAGGTAATTACAATAATTGGGGTAAATTACGGTAATTAGGGATAATTACGGTAATTGGGGTAATTAAGGTAATTGGGGTAATTACAGTAATTATGGTAATTGGAGGAAATTATGGTAATTGGGGTAATTATGGTAATTGGAGGTAATTATGGTAATTGGGGTAAATTAAGGTAATTAGGGATAATTACAGTAATTGGGGGTAATTGGGGTAATTAAGATAATTGGGGGTAATTATAGCAATTGGGGTAATTACAGTAATTGTGGGTAATTAAGATAAATGGGGTAATTAAGATAATTTGGAGTAATTAAGTTAATTGGGGTGAATACGGTAATTGGGGTAATTAAGGTAATTGGGGTGGTTTGGGGTAATTACAGTAATTGGAGTAACTATGGTAATTGGGGTAATTACAATAATTGGGGAGGTTTGGGGTAATTGAAGTAATTAAGGTAATTATAATAATTGGCTGGTTTGGGTTAATTACGGTAATTTGGGATAATTATGGTAATTGGAGGTAATACCAGTAATTTGTGGTAATTATGATAATTGGGGTAATTACAGTAATTGGGGTAAAACGATAATTAGGGGTAATTGTGGTAACTGGGGTAATTAAGATAATTGGGGTAATTATGATAATTGGGGTAATTACGGTAATTTGGGGTAATTATGGTAATTGGGGTAATTACAATAATTGGGGTAAATTACGGTAATTAGGGATAATTGGGGTAATTAAGATAATTGGGGGTAATTATAGCAATTGGGGTAATTATGGTAATTGGGGTGGTTTGGATTAATTATGGCAATTTGGGATACTTATGGTAATTGGAGATAATTATGGTAATTGAGGCTAATTAAGGTAATTGGAGATAATTATGGTAATTGTGGGTAATTAAGATAATTGGGGTTATTAGGTTATTTATGGTAATTGGGGTAAATTACAGTAATTAGGGGTAATTTACGTTAATTAGGGTGAATACGGTAATTGGGGTAATTAAGGTAATTGGGGGTAATTACGGCAATCTGACTAATTATGGTAATTTAGGAAACTGCTGCAATGTACCGTAAATTACGGTACAGCATATTATACTGAAAATTACTTCAGTGCGACTTTATACCCTAAATTACGGTAATGCGACATTACACCGTAAATTATGGTAATGCGACTTTATACTTCAAATTACGGTAGCGCGGCTATATACAGAAAATTACGGTACAGGAATCATAAACTGAAATTATACCAGTGCGACTTTATACCGCAAATTACGGTACCGCGATTATACACGGCAAATTACGGTAACGCGACTTTACACTGTAAATTACGGTAGCGCGACTTTATAGTGGAAATTACGGTACCGCGCCTTTATACGGTGAATTACGGTAGTGCGACTATACAACCTAAATTACGGTGCCGCGACTATATACGGCAAATTACGGTACCGCGACGATACACCGTAAATTATGGTAATTACCGTAATTTACAGTATATCGTCGCGGCACCGTAATTTAAAGTATAAAGTCGCGTTACCGTAATTTAAAGTATAAAGCCGCGCTACCGTAATTTGCAATATAAAGTCGCGGTACCGTAATTTAAAGTATAAAGTCGCGGTACCGTAATTTGCAGTATAAAGTCGCATTACCGTAATTTACAGTATAAAGTCGCGCTACCGTAATATGAAGTATATAGTCGCACTACCGTAATTCGCCGAATAAAGTCGCTGTACCGTAATTCACAGTATAAAGTAGCACTGCCGTAATTTACAGTATAAAGTCGCATTACCGTAATTCACAGTATAAAGCCGCGCTACCGTAATTTGCAATATAAAGTCGCGGTACCGTAATTTAAAGTATAAAGTCGCGTTACCGTAATTTACAGTATGAAATCGCGGTATCGTAATTTACGGTATAAAGTCGCATTACCGTAACTCGCAGCATAAAGTCACGTTGCCGTAATTTAAAGTACAAAGTCGCACTGTCGTAAATTACAGCATAAAGTCGCACAATCGTAATTTACAGCATAAAGTCGCGGTACCATAATTTAGAGTATAGAGTCGCGTTACCGTGATTTGCCGTATAAAGTCGCACTACCAGAATTTACGGTATAAAGTCGCGATACCTTAATTTGCAGTGTAAAGTCGCGATACCATAATTTGCAGTATAGAGTCGCAATACCGCAATTTACGGTAGAAACTCGCAGTACCGTAATTTTCAGTATATAGTCGCGTTACCGTAATTTACAGTATAAACTCGCGGTATCGTAATTTACAGTATAAAGTCGCGATACCGTAATTTACAGTATAAAGTCGCATTGCCGTAATTTGCAGTATAGAGTCGTGGTACCGTAATTTGCAGTATAATGTCGCGGTACCGTAATTTACAGCATAAAGTCGCGGTACCGTAATTACCAGTATAAAGTCGAGTTACCGTAATTTACACTATAAAGTCGCTGTACCGTAATTTAGGGTGTATATTCGCACTACCGTAATTCGCAGTATAAAGTCGCGGTACCGTAATTTACAGTATAAAGGCGCACTACCGTAATTAACCATTTAAAGTCGCGGTACCGTAATTTGCAGTATAAAGTCGCGATACCGTAATTTGCAGTATAAAGTCACAGTACTTAAAATTTTCGCATTACCGTAATTTACAGTATAAAGTCGCGTTACCGTAATTTACAGTTTATAGTCGCGGTATCGTAATTTACAGTGTAAAGTCGCGGTACCGTAATATACAGTATAAAGTCGCGGTACCGTAGTTTACAGTATAAAGTCGCGTTACCGTAATTTGAAGTATAAAGTCGCGATACCGTAATTTACCGTATAAAGTCGCGGTACTTTAATTTGCAGTATAAAGTCGCGGTGCCGTATTTTACGGTATAAAGTCGCTGTACAGTAATTTACGGTATAAAGTCGCGGTACCGTAATTTACAGTATAAAGTCGCGGTACCGTAATTTACAGTATAGAGTCGCGGTACCGTAATTTGCTATATAAAGTCGCGGTACCGTAATTCACAGCATAAAGTCGCGGTACCGTATGTTTCAGTATAAAGTCGCGGTACCGTAATTTAAGGCATAGAGTCGCGGTGCCGTAATTTACAGTATAAAGTCGCGGTATTGTAATTCGCTGTATAAAGTCGCGGTACCGTAATTTAAGGTATAAAGTCGCAGTACCGTAATTTGCCGTATAGAGTCGCACTACCGTAATATACAGTATATAGTCGCGGTACCGTAATTCGCTGTATAAAGTCGCGGTACCGTAATTTGCAGTATAAAGTCGTGGTACCGTATTTTACAGTATAAAAATCGCGGTGCCGTAATTTACAGTATAAAGTCGCGGTATTGTAATTCGCTGTATAAAGTCGCGGTACCGTAATTTAAGGTATAAAGTCGCAGTACCGTAATTTGCCGTATAGAGTCGCACTACCGTAATATACAGTATATAGTCGCGGTACCGTAATTCGCTGTATAAAGTCGCGGTACCGTAATTTGCAGTATAAAGTCGTGGTACCGTATTTTACAGTATAAAAATCGCGGTACCGTAATTTACAGTATAAACTCGCGATACCGTAATTTGAAGTATAAAGTCGCAGTACCATAATTTACCAAATAAAGTCACGCTACCGTAATTTGCAGTATAGAGTCGCGGTACCGTAATTTACAGCATAAAGTCGCACTACCGTAATTTGCAGTATAAACTCGCACTACCGTAATTTTCCGTATAAAGTCGCGGTACCGTAATTTAAAGTATAGAAGTCGCGGTACCGTAATTTGCAGTATAGAGTCGCATTGCCATAATTTACTGTATAAAGTCGCGGTACCGTAATTTACCGTATAAAGACGCGATGCCGTAATTTGCAATATAAAGTCGCGCTACCGTAATTTACAGCATAAAGTCGCGCTACCGTAATTGACAGTATAAAGTCGCGGTACCGTAATTTGAAGTGTAAAGTCGTGTTACCGTAATTGACAGTAGAAACTCGCAGTGCCGTAATTTAGGGTGTATAGCTGCACTACCGTAATTTACCGTACAAAGTCGCAGTATCACAAAAATTACCGTAATTACGAAAATTGCCATAATTACAAATATTACCTTAATTACAAAAATTACTGTAATTACAATGAATTACCGTAATTACTCAAATTACTGCAATCACCAAAATTACCGTAATTACAAAAAATACCGTAATGACAAAAATTACCGTAATTACCCAAATTACTGCAATTAAAAAATTGCCATAATTACAAATATTACCTTAATTACAAAAATTACTGTAATTACAACAAATTACCGTAATTACCCAAATTACTGCAATTACAAAAATTACCATAACTACAAATATTACCTTAATTACAAAAATTACCGTAATTACAACAAATTACCGTAATTACCCAAATTACTGCAATTACAAAAATTACCATAATTACAAATATTACCTTAATTATAAAAATTACCGTAATTACAATACATTAGCGTAATTACCCGAATTACTGCAACTACAAAAATTACCATAATTACAAATATTACCTTAATTAAAAAAATTACTGTAATTACAATAAATTACCGTAATTACCCAAATTACTGCAATTAAAAAAATGACCCTAATTACCAAAACTGCCATAATTACAATAAATTACCGTAATTACCCAAATTACTGCAATTACAAAAATGACCCTAATTACCAAAATTGCCATAATTACAAATATTACCGTAATTACCCAAATTACCGTAATTACCAAATTTGGGTAATTACAGTAATACACACAACAGGAACAGCCCCAATTAGCTCTAATTAACCCCGATTCGCCCTAATTAGCATTAATTAACCCTAATTACCTGCCTGTCCAGGAACAGAACCCTCTCCAGGGTCACAAGCCCAACGAACCCCAATTAATTATCACTAATTAATGACCTGGCTGTCCAGGAACACCCCAATTAACCCCAATCAGCACTAATTAACCCTAATTAACCCTAATTAGCGTTAATTACCTGGCTGTCCAGGAACAGGACGCGCTCCTGGGTCACGAACAGGTCGATGCCGCCGGTCTGGGCCCCCCCGCGCTCGCGCAGCTCCGGCGGCTGCGGCCGGAACACGAAGGAGCTGCGCCAGTATAGACCAGTATAAACCAGTATGGATCAGTATAAACCAGTACAGACCAGTATAAACCAGTATGGACCAGTATAAACCAGTATGGACCAGTATAAACCAGTATGGACCAGTATAAACCAGTACGGACCAGTATGGATCAGTACGGACCAGTATAAACCAGTACAGACCAGTATGGACCGGTATAAACCAGTATAAACCAGTATGGACCAGTATGGCCCAAACCCTTCCCAGTATCCACCAAACCAGTACATCCCAGTACATCCCAGTATACTCTAAACTCGTCCCAGTTTGGCCCAGTATGGCCAAAAACCCTCCCAGTATGTCCCAGTAGCTCCCAGTTCCTTCCCAATCCCTTCCCAGTATATCCCAGTTCCTCCCAGTCCCTTCCAGTCCATCCCAGCCCTCTCCCAGTATATCCCAGTCCATCCCAGTCCCTTCCCAGTCCATCCCAGTCCCTCCCAGCCGTCTCCCAGTGTCTCCCAGTCCCTCCCAGTATATCCCAGTCCCATCTCAGTTCCTCCCAGTCCCTCCCAGTTCCCTCCCAGTTCATCCCAGTTCCCTCCCAGTCCATCCCAGTCCCTCCCAGTATATCCCAACCCCATCCCAGTCCCTCCCAGTTCATCCCAGTCCATCCCATTCCCTTCCCAGTCCCTCCCAGTCCATCCCAATCCCTTCCCAGTCCCTCCCAGTCCCTCCCAGTCCTTCCCAGCCCTCTCCCAGTCCATCCCAGTTCCCTCCCAGTCCCTCCCAATCCCCTCCCAGTCCATCCCAACCCCATCCCAGTCCCTCCCAGTTCATCCCAGTCCATCCCAGTCCTCTCCCAGTACACCCCAGTCCATCCCAGTCCCTCCCAGTTCCCTCCCAGTCCTTCCCAGTCCCTCCCAACCCCTTCCCAGTCCCTCCCAGTCCATCCCAGCCCTCTCCCAGTGTCTCCCAGTCCCTCCCAGTATATCCCAGTCCCTCCCAATCCCCTCCCAGTCCATCCCAGTCCTTCCCAGTCCCTCCCAGTCCATCCCAGTCCATCCCAGCCCTCTCCCAGCCCTCTCCCAGTCCCTCCCAGTCCCTCCCAGTCCCTCCCAGTTGCTCCCAGTCCATCCCAATCCCTTCCCAGTCCATCCCAATCCCTTCCCAATCCCCTCCCAGTCCCTCCCAGTGCCTCCCAGTACCGCGGGTCCTCCTCGGGCTGGTTCCCAGCCAGCAGCGACAGCACCGTGGATTTCCCAGTTCCCTGCAGCCCCAGCGCTCCCACCACCAGCACGTCCGTCTGCTCCAGCAGGAACTGGGAGCACTGGGAGTCACTGGGAGGCCCCTCCCCCACCCCTCCCACCCCCCCCACCCCCCCTTCAGCCCCTCCCCCACCTCCAGGGCGCTGTCGCACCAGTTCATCTGCTCGTCCACCAGTTTGATACTGGTTTTCATCTTCTCGGGCGCCGCCAGCCGGGCCTGGGCCTGGGCGGCTGGGGGAGGGGCCAGGGGTGGGACACGCCCCCTTCCGGGGCCACGCCCACCACGGGGACACCCTCCCAGTGTGTCCCAGTGTGTCCCAGTATGTCCCAGTACCGCCCAGTTCTCTCCACAATCCACTCCAGTCCATCCCAGTTCCTCACAATTTCCCTCCCAGTCACTCCCAGTATATCCCAGTCCCTCCCAGTGTGTCCCAGTCCCATTCCAGTCCACCCCAGTACCTCCCAGTGCGTCCCAGTGCCTCCCAGTTCCCTCTGCAATCGACCCCAGTACATCCCAGTTCCTCACAATCCCCTTCCCAGTCACTCCCAGTACCTCCCAGTATATCCCAGTACCTCCCAGTCCCATCCCAGTCCACCCCAGTACCTCCCAGTGCATCCCAGTGCCTCCCAGTATGTCCCAGTACCTCCCAGTTCCCTCCACAATCCAACCCAGTATATCCCAGTACATCCCAGTTCCTCTTAATCCCCTCCCAGTTCTTCCCCACCCCCTTCCCAGTCACTCCCAGTCCCATCCCAGTCCCCTCCCAGTACATCCCAGTCACTCCCAGTCCCTTCCCAGTTCGTCCCAGTCCCTCCCAGTCCCTCCCAGTCCATCCCAGTCCACCCCAGTCTATCCCAGTCCCTCCCAGTCTCCCTTAACCCCGCCCCTTTCCACCACCCAATCACATCGAGCCCCACCCTTTAACCCCGCCCACAAACCACTGACCACGCCCACAACGGCCACACCCAAACCCCGCCCCTTTCCACCATCCAATCCCCTCAAAACCCCTCCTTTAGCCCCGCCCCTCCAGCCACACCCTTTTTAGCCCCACCCCTTTAAGCCCCGCCCCCTCAAGCCCCGCCCACTCACGGTCCAGCGCGGCGGGCGGGGCCAAGCCCCGGCTGTGCAGTTGATAGACAGGCTGGGTGGGGCGTGGCCCCTCCCTCTCCAGGGGCGGGGCTTGCGTTGGCCCCTCCCCCGCGGCCGCCGAGGCCCCGCCCCCCGCGCCCCGCCCCTCCTCCCCCCGCGCTTTCATCAGCACGATGGGCGGGGCCGGCGCGGGAGGGGGCGGGGCTTGGGTTGGCCCCGCCTTGGGCGCGGCTGGGGGGGGCTGCTGCTGGCCAAAAAAGGGGGTGACGTCATGGGGGTGTGGCCACACGACACCACGCCCCTTTTTGGGTGACCACGCCCCCCCAGTCTCACCCGCTCGGCCGGGGGCTTGGCCAGGATGATCGGGGTCTTCTGCAGGGGCCCCGTTGGCTCCTCCCCCACCTCCTGTGGGCGGGGCGGGGTCAGCGAGGCCACGCCCACCACGCCCAGAGAGAGCCACGCCCACCCAGGTAGAGCCCCGCCCATCAGAAGCTGTAAGGATTTTGGACACGCCCACAGGTGCGAGGCCACGCCCCCACAGTGAGCCACGCCCTGTGTGGCTGCTGTCAATCATTGCAAGCCACGCCCCCAAGCAGTTTCAACATCTTACAGCTGTCAATCATTACAATCCACGCCCCATAATCAGTCCCACCCAATAAACGTGCTGTCAATCATTACAAGCCACGCCTCCAGTAATTTCAAGGCATTACAGCTGTCAATCATTGCAAGCCACGCCCCCAATAGCTGTAACCCCTTACAGCTGTCAATCATTAGAAGCCACGCCCCATAATCAGTCCCACCCAATAAAAGTGCTGTCAACCACTCCCAAGCCACGCCCCCAAACCAGCTTCACTCTACAGCTGTCAATCACTCCCAAGCCCCGCCCCACATACATGCTGTCAATCACTTCCCAAGCCACGCCCCAAACAAGCTTCACTCTACTGCTGTCAATCATTCCCAAGCCACGCCCCCGCCCACAGTTTCGCCCCTCACAACACCTGTCAATCATTCCCAAGCCCCGCCCGCTGTCGCACATAAACGTCGCCCACCCTCCCAAGCCCCGCCCACACCACCCAAGCCCCGCCCACCCTCCGCTCCGCGCCGCCTCCTTCCGGTTCCTTCTCGCGGTTCCAGCAGCGCCGCCGCGCGCCGGGGGCGGGGCTCTGTCCGGAGTCCGACATGGCGGCGGCGCCGGGGATGTCCCGGGAGGGTCCCCGAGCCCCGGAGGGGTCCCCGGAGGGGTCTCGGGAGGGTCCCGGGGGTCTCGGAGCTCCTGAGGGAGCTTCCGGTTCTTTTCCCGCTGCTCGGCGCGCGCGGGCGGCGCGGAGGGGGCGCGGCCTGCACGGAAAGGGCCGCGCGCATGCGCGAAATGGGCGTGGCCTGCTGGCTTTGCCGTGCGCACGCGCAAAAAGGCGTGGCTTAAAGCGGAAATGCAGCGCGCATGCGCAGCAAAGCGGGGACGCTGAGGAAGTGCTGCGCATGCGCAGAAAGGCGTGGCCTAAACAGGAAGCACTTTGAGCATGCGCAGAAAGGCGTGGCCTAAAACGGATGCGCCGCGCGCATGCGCAGAAGAATTGCGGCGCCACGGAAGCGCAGATGGGCGTGGCTTAGATTTAAAGGGCCAGCGTGTATTTTTTTTTATTTTAGATTTTTTAAAGGGGGGAGGGGAGCGTTTCGCACCACGTGACCCCTCCCCCACCCTTGCCCCTCCCCCCTCCCCAAATAAACAACTCCGGAGCCTCGTTGTGATTTTTATTAACGGCGAAATCGTTAATTAATGAACGGATGAACAGCGGGGGGGGAGGGGCGGTGGGGGGTGGGGGAGGGGTGACACCGTTGTGTGGGGAGGGGAGGGGGATGGGGGTGGGGGAGGGGCGGTCACAGCTCCGGTCACATGCGGGGGGGTCCGGGGGGGTCAGGCCAGCGCCAGCACTGCGGGGGGAGGGGAGAGAGAGAGATCAGGTGAGCTCACCTGGGCACACCTGGGCACACCTGGGCACACCTGAGCCACACCTGAGCTCACCTGGGCACACCTGGGCACACCTGGGCTCACCTGGACACACCTGGGACACACCTGGGCACACCTGGGGCACACCTGGGCACACCTGGGCTCACCTGAGCCTCACCTGGGCACACCTGGGCACACCTGGGCTCACCTGAGGTCACCTGAGCCCCGTCCCCCCAAATCTTCTTTGCTCCCAACCCCCCCCAGGTGTCCCCAGGTGTGTTTCTCTTTGCCCCCAGGTGTGCCCAGGTGTTCCCCAGGTGTTCCCAGGTGTGCCCAGATGTCCCCAACCCCCCCCACGTGTCCTTAATCACCTCCAGATGTCACCAGGTGTGTCCCAGGTGTGATTTTATCCCCCCCAGGTGTCCCCAGGTGTCCCCAGGTGTGCTTTTATCCCCCCCAGCTGTCCCCCCAGGTGTGCCCAGGTGTCCCCAACCCCTCCCAGGTGTCCTCAGTGACTTCCAGGTGTCCCCAGGTGTGATTTTATCCCTCCCAGGTGTGCCCAGGTGTCCCCAGGTGTGTTTCTCTCTCCCCCCAGGTGTCCCCAGGTGTATCCCAGGTGTGATTTTATTCCCCCCAGGTGTGTCCCAGGTGTATCCAGGTGTGTTTCTCTCCCCCCCAGGTGTGTTTTTATCCCCCCCAGGTGTGTTTCTGTCCCCCCCAGGTGTGTTTCTGTCCCCCCCAGGTGTGTTTCTGTCCCCCCAGGTGTGTTTCTCTCTCCCCCCAGGTGTGTCCAGGTGTGTGTCTCTTCCCCAGGTGTGTTTCCCTGTCCCCCCCAGGTGTGTTTCTCCCCCCCAGGTGTGTCCCAGGTGTCCCCTCACCTGTCAGCGCCTCCTGTGCGAAGTATTTGACGTCGACGTCCTGGTCCTGCGTCAGCTTCTCCAGCACCGGCTTCACCTCCGTCTGCAGCGTCCTGGTCAGGTGAGACCCGACAGGTGAGACAGGTGAGATTGGACAGGTGAGACAGGTGAGACAGGTGAGACAGGGACAGGTGAGACAGGTGAGACACAGGTAAGATTGGACAGGTGAGATCAGACAGATGAGATCAGACAGGTGAGACACAGGTGAGACAGATGAGAGCAGACAGGTGAGATTAGACAGGTGAGACAGGTGAGACAAGTGGGACAGGTGAGATCAGACAGGTGAGAAAGGAACAGGTAAGAGCAGACAGGTGAGACAGGTGAGACAAGTGAGACAAGGACAGGTGAGATCACACAGGTGAGATCAAACAGGTGAGATTGGACAGGTGAGATTGGACAGGTGAGACAGGGACAGGTGGGCCCAGTCCATCCCACTCCCTCCCAGTATAACCAGTATAAACCAGTATAAACCAGTACCCGCTGTCCAGGATGGGCCCAGTACACATCCCAGTATAAACCAGTATAAACCAGTATAACCCAGTACCCGCTGTCCACGATGGGCCTTGTTGATCCCAGTCCCTCCCAGTCCATCCCAGTACAAACCAGTATAACCAGTATAACCAGTATAACCAGCACCTGCTGTCCAGGATGGGCCCGGTACAAATTCCCAGTATAACCAGTATAAATCAGTCCATCCCAGTACAAACCAGTATAAACCAGTACCTGCTGTCCAGGATGGTCCCAATGCACATCCCAGTCCCTCCCAGTATAAACCAGTATAACCCAGTATACCCAGTACCCGCTGTCCAGGACGGGCCCCAGTACACACCCCAGTCCCTCCCAGTATAACCAGTATAACCCAGTATAACCCAGTACCCGCTGTCGAGGATGGGCCCTGTCCATCCCAGTCCCTCCCAGTATAAACCAGTATAACCCAGTATGCCCAGTACCCACTGTCCAGGATGGGCCCAGTCCCTCCCAGTATAAACCAGTATAACCAGTATCCCCAGTACCCGCTGTCGAGGATGGGCCCGATGCACACCCCAGTCCCTCCCAGTATAACCAGTATAACCAGTATAACCCAGTATAACCAGTATAACCCAGTATGTCCCAGTACCCGCTGTCCAGGACGCCCCAATACACAAACCAGTCCATCCCAGTATAACCAGTAACACCAGTATAACCCAGTACCCGCTGTCCAGGAGGCCCCAATACACAAACCAGTATAAACCAGTATAACCAGTAACACCAGTACCCGCTGTCGAGGATGGGTCCAGTCCCTCCCAGTCCCTCCCAGTATAAACCAGTATAAACCAGTATAACCCAGTACCCGCTGTCCAGGATGGGCCCGATGCACATCCCAGTCCCTCCCAGTCCCTCCCAGTATAAACCAGTATAACCAGTATAACCCAGTACCCGCTGTCCAGGATGGGCCCTGTCCATCCCAGTACAAACCAGTACAAACCAGTATAACCCAGTAACACCAGTACCCGCTGTCGAGGATGGGCCCGATGCACATCCCAGTCCCTCCCAGTATAACCAGTATAACCCAGTATAACCCAGTATAACCAGTATGCCCAGTACCCGCTGTCCAGGATGGGCCCGATGCACATCCCAGTCCCTCCCAGTATAAACCAGTATAACCCAGTATGCCCAGTACCCGCTGTCGAGGATGGCCCCAGTACACACCCCAGTCCCTCCCAGTCCCTCCCAGTATAAACCAGTATAACCCAGTATGACCAGTACCCGCTGTCGAGGATGGGCCCTGTCCATCCCAGTCCCTCCCAGTACAAACCAGTATAAACCAGTATAACCAGTACCCGCTGTCCAGGATGGGCCCGATGCACATCCCAGTACAAACCAGTATAAACCAGTATAACCAGTATGCCCAGTACCCGCTGTCGAGGATGGTCCCAGTCCATCCCAGTACAAACCAGTATAAACCAGTATAAACCAGTATAACCAGTACCCGCTGTCCAGGATGGTCCCAATGCACATCCCAGTCCCTCCCAGTATAACCAGTATAAACCAGTATAACCCAGTACCCGCTGTCCAGGATGGGCCTGGTACAAATTCCCATTATAACCAGTCCCTCCCAGTATAAACCAGTATAAACCAGTATGCCCAGTACCCGCTGTCCAGGATGGGCCCGATGCACATCCCAGTCCCTCCCAGTATAAACCAGTATAAACCAGTATGCCCAGTACCCGCTGTCCAGGATGGGCCCGATGCACATCCCAGTCCATCCCAGTATAAACCAGTACAACCCAGTATAAACCAGTATAACCAGTAACACCAGTACCCGCTGTCGAGGATGGGCCCGATGCACATCCCAGTATAAACCAGTATAAACCAGTATAACCCAGTATAAACCAGTACCCGCTGTCGAGGATGGGCCCTGTCCATCCCAGTCCCTCCCAGTACAAACCAGTATAAACCAGTATAACCCAGTATGCCCCAGTACCCGCTGTCCAGGATGGGCCTGGTACAAATTCCCATTATAACCAGTCCCTCCCAGTATAAACCAGTATAAACCAGTATAACCAGTACCCGCTGTCCAGGATGGGCCCGATGCACACCCCAGTCCCTCCCAGTCCCTCCCAGTATAAACCAGTATAAACCAGTATTCCCAGTACCCGCTGTCCAGGAGGCCCCAGTACACATCCCAGTCCCTCTCAGTCCATCCCAGTCCCTCCCAGTATAAACCAGTAACACCAGCACCCATTGTCCAGGATGGGCCCGATGCACATCCCAGTATAACCCAGTATAACCCAGTATAAACCAGTAACACCAGTACCCGCTGTCCAGGATGGGCCCGATGCACACCCCAGTCCCTCCCAGTATAACCAGTATAACCCAGTATAACCCAGTAACACCAGTACCCGCTGTCCAGGATGGGCCCGATGCACATCCCAGTCCCTCCCAGTACAAACCAGTATAACCCAGTATTCCCAGTACCCGCTGTCGAGGATGGGCCCGATGCGCTGCAGCGATTTGGCCACGTTGAAGCGAACGTTGGCCACGGCGTCGGCGGCCATGCGCAGCACGGTGGGCAGCATCTGCTGGGTGGTCACTTCCTGACCACAGACCTCCGAGAGCACCTGGACAGGTGAGAGACAGGTGAGATACAGGTGAGACAGGTGAGATACAGGTGTGATAAACACAGGTGTGATAGGTAACACAGGACAGGTGTGACAGGTGTGACAGGGCCATGCGCAGCACGGTGGGCAGCATCTGCTGGGTGGTCACTTCCTGGCCACACACCTCCGAGAGCACCTGGGCAGGTGAGACAGGTGAGACAGGTGAGACATGGACAGGTGTAATAGATAACACAGGACAGGTGTGACAGGGCCAGGGCAGCATCTGCTGGGTGGTCACTTCCTGACCGCACACCTCGGACAGCACCTGGACAGGTGAGATTGGACAGGTGAGATACAGGTGAGATACAGACAGGTAACATGGGACAGGTGTGACATGGACAGGTGTGACAGGGCCAGGGCAGCATCTGCTGGGTGGTCACTTCCTGGCCGCACACCTCGGACAGCACCTGGACAGGTGAGATACAGGTGAGACAGGTGAGACAGGTGAGACATGGACAGGTGACATGGGACAGGTGTGACAGGTGTGACAGGGCCAGGGCAGCATCTGCTGGGTGGTCACTTCCTGGCCACACACCTCGGACAGCACCTGGACAGGTGAGATGGGACAGGTGTGACAGGTGAGACATGGACAGGTAACATGGGACAGGTGAGATACAGGTGTGATAAACACAGGTGTGATAGATAACATGGGACAGGTGTGACAGGGCCAGGGCAGCATCTGCTGGGTGGTCACTTCCTGTCCGCACACCTCGGACAGCACCTGGACAGGTGAGATACAGGTGAGATACAGGTGAGATACAGACAGGTAACATGGGACAGGTGTGATAGACACAGGTGTGACAGGTGTGACATGGACAGGTGTGACAGGGCCATGCGCAGCACGGTGGGCAGCATCTGCTGGGTGGTCACCTCCTGGCCACACACCTCCGAGAGCACCTGGGCAGGTGAGACAGACAGGTGAGACAGGTGAGATACAGGTGTGATAAACACAGGTGTGATAGATAACATGGGACAGGTGTGACAGGTGTGACAGGGCCAGGGCAGCATCTGCTGGGTGGTCACTTCCTGTCCGCACACCTCGGACAGCACCTGGACAGGTGAGATACAGGTGAGACAGGTGAGATACAGGTGTGACAGGTGTGATAGACACAGGTAACACAGGACAGGTGTGACAGGGCCATGCGCAGCACGGTGGGCAGCATCTGCTGGGTGGTCACCTCCTGGCCACAGACCTCCGAGAGCACCTGGACAGGTGAGATACAGGTGAGATACAGGTGTGATAGATACAGGTGAGACAGGTAACATGGGACAAGTGTGATACAGGTGTGACAGGTGTGATAGATGAGATACAGACAGCTGTGACATGGACAGGTGTGACAGGGCCAGGGCAGCATCTGCTGGGTGGTCACCTCCTGGCCACACACCTCTGAGAGCACCTGGGCAGGTGAGATTGGACAGGTGTGAGAGGTGTGACATGGACAGGTAACATGGGACAGGTGTGATAGACACAGGTGTGACAGGTGTGACATGGACAGGTGTGACAGGGCCAGGGCAGCATCTGCTGGGTGGTCACCTCCTGGCCACACACCTCCGAGAGCACCTGGACAGGTGACATTGGACAGGTGTGACAGGTGAGATACAGGTGAGACAGGTGAGACATGGACAGGTAACATGGGACAGGTGTGATAGATAACACAGGACAGGTGTGACAGGGCCAGGGCAGCATCTGCTGGGTGGTCACCTCCTGTCCGCACACCTCTGAGAGCACCTGGACAGGTGAGATACAGACAGGTGAGATACAGGTGTGATAGATACAGGTGTGACAGGTAACATGGGACAGGTGTGACATGGACAGGTGTGACAGGGCCAGGGCAGCATCTGCTGGGTGGTCACCTCCTGGCCACACACCTCTGAGAGCACCTGGACAGGTGAGATACAGGTGAGATACAGGTGTGACATGGACAGGTAACATGGGACAGGTGTGACAGACACAGGTGTGACAGGTAACACAGGACAGGTGTGACAGGGCCAGGGCAGCATCTGCTGGGTGGTCACTTCCTGTCCGCAGACCTCTGAGAGCACCTGGGCAGGTGAGATACAGGTGAGATACAGGTGTGATAGATACAGGTGTGACAGGTAACACAGGACAGGTGTGACAGGGCCAGGGCAGCATCTGCTGGGTGGTCACTTCCTGGCCACACACCTCTGAGAGCACCTGGACAGGTGAGACAGGTGAGATATAGACAGGTAACATGGGACAGGTGTGACAGGTGTGATAGATACAGGTGTGATAGATACAGGTGTGACAGGTGTGACAGGGCCAGGGCAGCATCTGCTGGGTGGTCACTTCCTGTCCGCACACCTCGGACAGCACCTGGGCAGGTGAGATACAGGTGAGATACAGGTGTGACAGGTAACATGGGACAGGTGTGACAGGTGTGACATGGACAGGTGTGACAGGGCCAGGGCAGCATCTGCTGGGTGGTCACCTCCTGGCCGCACACCTCGGACAGCACCTGGGCAGGTGAGATACAGGTGAGATACAGGTGATACATGAACAGGTATGATAGGTGTGACACAGACAGGTGAGACAGGTGAGATACAGGTAAGACAGGTGTGACCGGTGAGAGGGGAACATCTCGGACAGGTGAGATGGGGACAGGGATTGGAAACATCCATTGCTCATGTCTCAGGTCAGGTGTGCTCAGGTGTGTTCCTATCCCCCCCAGGTGTGCCCAGGTGTGCCCAGGTGTATCTCAGGTGTGCCCAGGTGTATCCCAGGTGTGCCCAGGTGTGCTCAGGTGTGCCCAGGTGTATCCCAGGTGTGCCCAGGTGTGCTCAGGTGTGCCCAGGTGTATCCCAGGTGTGCCCAGGTGTGCCCAGGTGTGCTCAGGTGTGCCCAGGTGTATCCCAGGTGTGCCCAGGTGTGCTCAGGTGTGCCCAGGTGTATCCCAGGTGTGCCCAGGTGTGCTCAGGTGTGCTCAGGTGTGCCCAGGTGTATCCCAAGTGTATCTCAGGTGTATCTCAGGTGTGCCCAGGTGTGCCCAGGTGTGTTCCTATCCCCCCCAGGTGCCCCCAGCTGTACCCAGGTGTATCCCAGGTGTACCCAGGTGTGTTCCTATCTCCCCCAGGTGTACCCAGGTGCCCCCAGGTGCCCCCAGGTGTGCCCAGGTGTGTTCCTATCCCCCCCAGGTGTGCCCAGGTGTATCCCAGGTGTGCCCAGGTGCCCCCAGGTGCCCCCAGGTGCCCCCAGGTGTATCTCAGGTGCCCCCAGGTGTGCCCAGGTGCCCCCAGGTGTATCCCAGGTGCCCCCAGGTGTACCCACGTTGATGCAGAAGAGCGTGGTCATGCGGTGCAGGTAGTTGGGGTCGGCGGCCATGGCCAGCACCTTGGGGACGATGGTGCCCTGGGCCCAGGTGTGCCCGAATCGCTCCACCAGCTTGCGCAGGTTACTGGTGGCGGCCTCGCGGATGGCGTACACTGGGGGGAGAGGGATGGACCAGTAAGGACCAGTATGGACCAGTATAAACCAGTATGCATCACTATGGATCAGTATAAACCAGCATGGACTGGTAAGGACCAGTACGGATCAGTATTGACCAGTATGGATTAATATGGACCAGTAAGGACCAGTATGGACCAGTACAGACCAGTAAGGACTAGTATAAACCAGTATGGACCAATACGGACCAGTATGGATCAGTACAAATCAGTATGTATCACTATGGACCAGTATAAACCAGTACGGATTGGTACGGACTGGTACGGACCAGTATGGATCAGTAGAAACCGGTATGGACCAATAAAAACCAGTATGGACCAGTATAAGTCAGTATGCATCACTATGGACCAGTATAAACCAGTATGGACTGGTATGGACCAGTATAAACTAGTACAGACTAGTACAAACCAGTATGGTCCAGTATAAATCAGTATAAACCAGTATGGACCAGTATGGACCAGTACAAATCCGTATGGACCATTATAAATCAGTATGGACCAGTATGAACTGGTATGGACCAGTATAAACCAGTATGGACCAGTACAGACCAGTATGGATGAGTATAAACCAGTATGGACCAGTATGGACCAGTAAGGACCAGTATAGACTGGTATAAACCAATATGGACCAGTAAGGACCAGTATAGACTGGTATAAACCAGTATGGAACAGTATAAACCAGTAAGGACCAGTATGTATCACTATGGGCCAGTATAAACCAGTATAAACCAGTACAGACTGGTACAAACCGGTATGGACCAGTATAAACTGGTGTGGACCAGTATGGACCAGTATGGACCAGTGTGGACTGGTACGGACGAGTATGGACCAGTATGAACTAGTATAAACCAGTATGGACCAGTATGGACCAGTATAAACCAGTATGGACCAGTATGGGCCAGTATAGATCACTATGGACTGGTATCAATCAGTACGGACCGGTATAAACCAGTATGGACCAGTATAAACCAATATAAATCAACATGAATCAGCGCCCCACTCCTCTGGTCTCAGTAACTCCCAGTGCCCTCCCAGTCCCTCCCAGTAACTCCCAGTGCCCTCCCAGTGCCCTCCCAGTGCCCTCCCAGTGCCCTCCCAGTCCCTCCCAGTATCTCCCAGTCCCTCCCAGTAGCTCCCAGTAGCTCCCAGTGCCCTCCCAGTACCGTGATCCACCAGCCAGGCCATGCAGAGCGAGTTCAGCTTCTCATCGAAGAACTCCACGCCCTGGGGGGGGAGAGACACCAGTAAGGACCAGTATAAACCAGTATAGACCAGTATAAACCAGTACGGACCAGTATAAACCAGTATGGACCAGTATAAACCAGTATAAACCAGTATGGACCAGTATAAACCAGTATGGCGCAGTATAAACCAGTATAAACTAATATAAACCAGTATGGACCAATATAAACCAGTACAAATCCAGGTAAACCAGTATGACCAGTACCGACAAACCCCTCCCAGTCGCTCCCAGTCCCTCCCAGTTCCCTCCCAGTAACTCCCAGTCCTTCCCAGTCTCTCCCAGTCCATCCCAGTCCCCTCCTAGTCCTTCCCAGTTCATCCCAGTCCATCCCAGTTCCCATTAACAAACTCCCATTGTCTCTGTCTCCCCCTGGTGGCGCCTTTGGGAACTGCGCCCTGTTCCCAGTGCCTCCCAGTCCCTCCCAGTCCCTCCCAGTAACTCCCAGTTCATCCCAGTTCCCTCCCAGTGCCTCCCAGTTCATCCCAGTCCCCTCCCAGTCCATCCCAGTCCCTCCCAGTTCATCCCAGTTCCCTCCCAGTCCATCCCAGTCCCCTCCCAGTCCATCCCAGTGCCCTCCCAATCCCCCCATACAAGCCTATAACTCCCTCGCACTCCCCTATACAAAGCTCCAACCTTCTCCCAGTTGCTTCCAGTGCCCTCCCAGTTGCTCCCAGTCCCTCCCAGTCCATCCCAGTTGCTCCCAGTGCCATCCCAGTTGCTCCCAGTGCCGTCCCAGTTCCCCCAAACAAGCCTATAACTCCATCACAGTGCCACATACGTGACTCCAACCCTCTCCCAGTAACTCCCAGTCCTTCCCAGTCCATCCCAGTCCCTCTCAGACCCCTCCCAGTGCCTCCCAGTCCATCCCAGTCCCCTCCCAGTCCCTCCCAGTCCATCCCAGTCCCTCCCAGTCCCTCCCAGTCCACCCATACAAGCCTAGAACTCCATCGCACTGCCCCATACATGGCCCCAACCTTCTCCCAGTCCCTCCCAGTCCATCCCAGTCCATCCCAGTCCTCCTCCAGTCCCTCCCAGTCCCTCCCAGTCCATCCCAGTCCCCTCCCAGTCCCTCCCAGTCCATCCCAGTCACTCCCAGTCCCTCCCAGTTGCTCCCAGTGCCATCCCAGTCCCCCCAAACAAACCTAGAACTCCATCACAGTGCCACATACGTGACTCCAACCCTCTCCCAGTAACTCCCAGTCCTTCCCAGTCCATCCCAGTCCATCCCAGTGACCTCCAAGTCCCTCCCAGTCCATCCCAGTCATTCCCAGTCCCCTCCCAGTCCATCCCAGTTCCTTCCCAGTTCCCATAAACAAGCTTATAACTCCATTGCCGCACCACATACATGACTCCAACCTTCTCCCAGTCCCTTCCCAGTAACTCCCAGTCCCTCCCAGTTGCTCCCAGTCCCCTCCCAGTTGCTCCCAGTCCATCCCAGTGCCCTCCCAGTGGCTCCCAGTCCCTCCCAGTCTCACCAGCTGGCCGGCCAGCAGCGGCATGTACTCGATGATGGCCAGCCTCACTCTCCACTTGGCGTCCTCGGCCAACTCCACGATGGCCGGGAGCAGCGACTGCGAGAGCTGCCGGATGCCGATCACCTCATTGACACAGTCCAGGTTGGAGATGATGTTCAGCCGCACCTCGGGGCACTGGGAGGGACTGGGAGTTACTGGGAGGCACTGGGAGGGGATTTGGGGGCACTGGGAGGGACTGGGATGGACTGGGAGGCACTGGGAGGGACTGGGAGGGACTGGGAACAGGGCGCAGTTCCCAAAGTCGCCACCAGGGGGAGACTTGGAAACAATAGAAGTTTAATAATGGGAACTGGGAGGGACTGGGATGGACTGGGATGGACTGGGAGAGACTGGGAGTTACTGGGAGGGACTGGGAGAGGGCTGCAGTCCAGTTTGGAGGCACTGGGAGGGACTGGGAGGGACTGGGATGGGACTGGGAGGCACTGGGAACAGGGCGCAATTCCCAGAGTCACCACCAGGGGGAGACTTGGAAACAACAGCAGTTTATTAATGGGAACTGGGATGGACTGGGAGGGACTGGGATGAACTGGGAGGCACTGGGAGTTACTGGGAGGCACTGGGAGGGGACTGGGAGGGGATTTGGGGGCACTGGGATGGATTGGGAGGGACTGGGAGGGACTGGGAGGCACTGGGAGAGGGTTGGAACCCAGTTTGGGGGCACTGGGAGGCACTGGGAGGGACTGGGAACAGGGCGCAGTTCTCAAAGCCGCCACCAGGGGGAGACTTGGAAACAATAGGAGTTTATTAACGGGAACTGGGATGGACTGGGATGAACTGGGATGGGACTGGGAGGGACTGGGAACAGGGCGCAGTTCCCAGAGTCACCACCAGGGGGAGACAGAGAGACAGAGGATTTATTAATGGGAACTGGGAGGGACTGGGATGAACTGGGAGGCGCTGGGAGTTAGTGGGAGACACTGGGAGAGGACTGCAGTCCAGTTTGGAGGGACTGGGATGGACTGGGATGGACTGGGAGGAACTGGGAGAGGACTGGGAGAGGACTGGGAGGGGACTGGGAGGGGATTTGGGGGCACTGGGATGGACTGGGATGAACTGGGAGGGACTGGGAACAGGGCGCAGTTCCCAAAGTCACCACCAGGGGGAGACTTGGAAACAACAGCAGTTTATTAATGGGAACTGGGATGGACTGGGATGAACTGGGATGAACTGGGAGGCACTGGGAGTGACTGGGAGGGACTGGAGGAGGGCTACAGCCCAGTTTGGAGGCACTGGGAGAGACTGGGAGGGACTGGGAGGGGATTGGGAGGGACTGGGAGGGGATTGGGAGGGACTGGGAGGCACTGGGATGAACTGGGAGGGACTGGGAGGCACTGGGAGAGGGCTGGAGCCCAGTTTGGAGGCACTGGGAGGGACTGGGATGGACTGGGAGGGACTGGGAGTGACTGGGAGGGACTGGGAGGGACTGGGAGGGACTGGGATGGACTGGGAACAGGGCGCAGTTCCCAAAGCCGCCACCAGGGGGAGACAGGGAGACACTGGTGGTTTGTTAATGGGAACTGGGATGGACTGGGATGAACTGGGAGGGAACTGGTGTGTTCAGATGTGCTCAGGTGTATCTCAGGTGTGCCCAGGTGTATCTCAGGTGTGTTACCTCATCTTTGAGCTGTGCCAGGAAGAGGGGCAGCAGGTGCTCCACCGTGTTGTCCTTGCCCAGGATCGGGGACAGCCCCATGATCACCGAGGCCAGCGCCGACTTCACGTGCTGGTTGGCGTCCGACACCAGCTCCTGCACAGGCGGGACAGGTGGGCACAGGTGAGTTACAGGTGAGACAGGTGAGAACAGGTGAGCACAGGTGAGTTACAGGTGAGCACAGGTGAAGACAGGTGAGCACAGGTGAGTTACAGGTGAGACAGGTGTGTACAGGTGAGCACAGGTGAGAACAGGTGAGGACAGGTGGGACAGGTGAGGACAGGTGTGTACAGGTGAGAACAGGTGAGCACAGGTGAGAACAGGTGAGCACAGGTGTGCACAGGAGTGCACAGGTGAGCTCAGGTGAGTTACAGGTGAGTAACAGGTGTGCATAGGTGAGAACAGGTGAGTTACAGGTGAGCACAGGTGAGTACAGGTGAGTACAGATGAGAACAGGTCAGCACAGGTAAGTTACAGGTGAGCTCAGGTGAGAACAGGTGAGAGCAGGTGAGCACAGGTGAGCACAGGTGAGAACAGGTGAGTTACAGGTGAGCACAAGTGAGTTACAGGTGAGAACAGGTGAGAACAGGTGAGTACAGATGAGAACAGGTGAGAACAGGTGAGAACAGGTGTCCACAGGTGTGTACAGGTGAGAACAGGTGAGAACAGGTGAGTTACAGGTGAGTTACAGGTGAGCTCAGGTGAGTTACAGGTGAGAACAGGTGAGAACAGGGGAGCTCAGGTGAGAACAGGTGAGTTACAGGTGTGTACAGGTGGGCACAGGTGAATACAGGTGAGAACAGGTGAGTGCAGGTATGCACAGGTGAGCTACAGGTGAGCTCAGGTGAGAACAGGTGAGTACAGGTGAGAACAGGTGAGTTACAGGTGAGAACAGGTGTGTACAGGTGAGAACAGGTGAGAGCAGGTGAGAACAGGTGAGTTACAAGTGAGAGACGTGAGTTACAGGTGAGCACAGGTGAGTTACAGGTGAGAACAGGTGAGTACAGGTGTGCACAGGTGTGCACAGGTGACAACAGGTGAGTTATAGATGTGCACAGGTGTGTACAGGTGAGAACAGGTTTGTTCCAGGTGTGCCTCAGGCCCAGGTGTATCCCAGGTGTCCCCAGGTGTGCTCCTATCCCCCCCAGGTGTATCCCAGGTGTGCCCAGGTGTATCCCACCCCTCCCCAGGTGCCCCCAGGTGTATCCCACCCCTCTCCAGGTGTATCCCACCCCTCTCCAGGTGTATCCCACCCCTCTCCAGGTGTATCCCAGGTGTGCCCAGGTGTGCCCAGGTGCGCTCACCTTGATGCAGGGCAGGATCTGCCCCATGATCACGGCCTCGCGGCAGTCGGGGGAGAGATTCTCACAGAACTCTGGGGACAGAGGGGACACCTCAGACAGGTGAGGGGGACACCTGGGACAGGTGAGTGACCCCCAGGACAGGTGAGTGACCCCAGGCTGACCTTTGACCTTGTGGGAGGCGGCCGCGCGCACCTCGGCCTCGCAGTCCTTCATCAGGCTCTGGAAGGCCCCGACCAGGTCGGTCTTGGTGATCTCGGGGCCCACGGCGCGCTGCAGCTGGGGGGGGGGATGGACAGGTGAGACCAGGTGGGACCAGGTGGGGCACAGGTAACCCCAGGTGTGTCCAGGTGTGGCACAGGTGAGCCCAGGTGAGCCCCAGGTGTGCTCAGGTGTGACCAGGTGTGTGCAAGTGTGCCCAGATCAGCCCCAGGTGAGACCAGGTATGTCACAGGTGAGACCAGGTAACCCCAGGTGTGCCCAGGTGTGTCCAGGTGAGCCCAGGTGTGACCAGGTGTGTCACAGGTGAGTCCCAGGTATGTCACAGGTGAGACCAGGTGAGTCCCAGGTAACCCCAGGTGTGCCCAGGTGTGCTCAAGTGTATCACAGGTGAGCACAGGTGTGCGCAGGTGCGCCCCAGGTGAGCCCCAGGTGAGCTCAGGTGTGACCAGGTGTGCTCAGGTATGGCACAGGTGAGCCCAGGTGTGGCACAGGTGTGGCACAGGTGTGCCCAGGTGTCACAGGTGTGCCCCAGGTGAGCCCAGGTGTGTCCCAGGTAACCCCAGGTGTGCCCAGGTGTGCCCAAACCCTCAATTTCCTCCATTTTAACCCCAAATTCTTCCATTTTAACCCCAAATTTCTCCATTTTAACCCCAAATTTCCCCATTTTTTCGACATTTCTCCCTCCCCAGGTGCCCCCAGGTGTGCCCAGGTGCCCTCAGCTCCCCCCAGGTACCCCCAGGTGTGCCCAGGTGTGCCCAAACCCCCAATTTCCTCCATTTTAATCCCAATTTCCCCATTTTAACCCCAAATTTCCCCATTTTTTCCCCAAATTTTTCCATTTTAACCCCAAATTTCCCCATTTTTTCCCCGTTTCCCACCCCCCAGGTGTGCCCAGGTGCCCCCAGGTGTGCCCCCACCTCGGTGAACTTGTCGGCCACCATGTACCGGACGCGCCAGGACTTGTCCTCGGCCGCCTGGCGCAGCGTGGGCATCACCAGCCCCTCCAGCTCCTCCTGCGGCAGCAGCTGCGCGATGCTCACGCACGCCTCCACCGCCAGCAGCCGCACCGAGTCCTGCACAGGTGGGCACAGGTGTGTGCAGGTGAGTACAGGTAACCCTCAGGTGAGGCACAATAACCCGCAGATAACCCCCAGGTAACCCCTCCAGTGTCAGTAGCCACACTGAGTCCTGCACAGGTGAGTACAGGTGTGTCCAGGTGAGCACAGGTGTGTGCAGGTGAGCTCAGGTAACCCTCAGGTGAGCCACAGTAACCCCCCCCTGTGCACGCCTCCACCGCCAGCAGCCGCACCGAGTCCTGCAGGTGGGCACAGGTGAGCACAGGTGGGCACAGGTAACCCTCAGGTAACCCTTAGGTAACCCCCAGGTAACCCCTCCACTGCCAGCAGCCACATTGAGTCCTGCAGGTGGGCACAGGTGAGCACAGGTGAGCTCAGGTGAGCACATGTGAGCTCAGGTGAGTCATAATAACCCTCAGGTGTGCACAGGTAACCCCCAGGTGTGTGCAGGTGAGGCTCAGGTAACCCCCAGGTGTGTGCAGGTGAGGCTCAGGTAACCCCCAGGTGAGTCAGAGTAACCCTCAGGTGAGCTACATTAACCCTCCATGTTCACGACTTGACTGCCAGCAACCACACTGAGTCCTGCAGGTGGGCACAGGTGGGCACAGGTGAGCTCAGGTGTGCAGAGGTGAGTCACAATAACCCTCAGGTGAGTCACAGTAAACCCCTGTGCTCATGACTTGAGTGCCTGCAACCACACTGAGTCCTGCAGATGAGTACAGGTGAGCTCAGGTGAACACAGGTGAGTCAGAGTAACCCCCAGGTGTGTGCAGGTGAGCTCAGGTAACCCTCAGGTGAGCTACATTAACCCCCCATGTTCATGACTTGACTGCCAGTGGCTGCACCGAGTCCTGCAGGTGAGCACAGGTGAGCTCAGGTGAGTCAGAGTAACCCCCAGGTGAGCTCAGGTAACCCTCAGGTGAGGCTCAGGTAACCCCCCCTGTGCACACCTCCACCGCCAGCAGCCGCACCGAGTCCTGCAGGTGGGCACAGGTGAGCGCAGGTGAGCCTCAGGTGAGTCACAATAACCACCAGGTGAGTACAGGTGAGTCACAATAACCCTCAGGTGATTCCCCCCCTATCCATGTGCACGCCTCCACCGCCAGCAGCCGCACCGAGTCCTGCAGGTGGGCACAGGTGAGCACAGGTGAGCACCAGGTGAGTCAGAGTAACCCCCAGGTGAGTCAGAGTAACCCCCAGGTGAGGCTCAGGTAACCACCAGGTGCGTCACAATAACCCTCAGGTGAGGCACAGTAACCCCCTGTGCTCATGACTTGAGTACCAGTAACCACACTGAGTCCTGCACAGGTGACTACAGGTGAGCTCAGGTGGGCACAGGTAACCCTCAGGTAACCCTCAGGGGAGTTACAATAACCCCCAGGTGAGGCTCAGGTTAACCCCCAGGTAACCCCCATGTGCACGCCTCCACCGCCAGCAGCCGCACCGAGTCCTGCACAGGTGAGCACAGGTGTGCACAGGTGAGCACAGGTAACCCTCAGGTGAGGCACAGTAACCCCCCCTGTGCACACCTCCACCGCCAGCAGCCGCACCGAGTCCTGCACAGGTGAGCACAAGTGTGTGCAGGTGAGTCAGAGTAACCACCAGGTGAGGACAGGTAACCCTCAGGTAACCCAGAGGTTCATGACTTGACTGCCAGTGGCTGCACCAAGTGCTACAGGTGGGCACAGGTGAGCTCAGGTGAGCACAGGTAACCCCCAGGTGAGCCTCAGGTGAGCCACATTAACCCCCCATGTTCATGACTTGACTGCCAGCAGCCACACTGAGTCCTGCAGGCGAGTACAGGTGAGCTCAGGTGAACATAGGTGAGTCAGAGTAACCCCCAGGTGTGTGCAGGTGAGCTCAGGTAACCCTCAGGTGAGGCACAGTAACCCTCAGGTAACCCCCAGGTAACCCCTCCAATGCCAGCAGCCGCACCGAGTCCTGCAGGTGGGCACAGGTGGGCACAGGTGAGCACAGGTAACCCTCAGGTGAGCTCAGGTAACCCCCAGGTGAGTCACAATAACCCCCAGGTGAGGCTCAGGTAACCCTCAGGTGAGGCACAGTAACCCCCAGGTAACCCCCAGGTAACGCCTCCACCGCCAGCAGCCGCACCGAGTCCTGCACAGGTGAGCACAGGTGAGCACAGGTGAGCTCAGGTGAGTCACAATAACCCTCAGGTGAGGCTCAGGTAACCACCAGGTGTGTGCAGGTAACCCTCAGGTGAATCACAATAACCCCCAGGTAACCCCTCCATTCCTAGCAACTGCACTGAGTCCTGCAGGTGAGCACAGGTGAGCTCAGGTGAGCACAGGTGAGGCTCAGGTAACCCTCAGGTGACTCACAATAACCCCCAGGTAAGCCACAGTAACCCCCCATGTTCATGACTTGACTGCCAGCAGCCACACTGAGTCCTGCAGGTGAGCACAGGTGAGCACAGGTGAGCACAGGTAACCCTCAGGTGAGTCAGAGTAACCACCAGGTGAGCCACAGTAACCCTCAGGTGAGCACAGGTAACCCTCAGGTAACCCAGAGGTTTATGACTTGACTGCCAGTGGCTGCACCGAGTCCTGCAGGTGGGCTCAGGTGAGCACAGGTGAGCATAGATAACCCTCAGGTAACCCACAGGTGTGTGCAGGTGAGGCTCAGGTAACCCACAGGTGAGTCACAGTAACCCCCAGGTAACCCCTCCACCGCCAGCAGCCGCACCGAGTCCTGCAGGTGGGCACAGGTGAGCACAGGTGAGTCAGAGTAACCACCAGGTAACCCTCAGGTGTGTGCAGGTGAGCCTCAGGTGAGTCAGAGTAACCCCTACATAACCCCCAGGTAACCTCTCCACTGCCAGCAGCCACACTGAGTCCTGCACAGGTGGGCACAGGTGAGCACAGGTGAGTCAGAGTAACCACCAGGTGAGCTCAGGTGAGTCACAATAACCCCCTGTGTTCATGACTTGAGTGCCAGCAGCCGCACTGAGTCCTGCAGGTGGGCACAGGTGGGTACAGGTGAGCACAGGTGAGCTCAGGTGAGTGCAGGTGTGCACAGGTAACCCCCAGGTGTGCACAGGTGAGCCTCAGGTAACCCTCAAGTGAGTCACAATAACCCCCAGGTAACCCCTCCACTCCTAGCAACTGCACTGAGTCCTGCACAGGTGTGTCCAGGTGTATCCCAGGTGCCCCCAGGTGTGTCCCAACCCCCCCAGGTGTATCCCAGGTGCCCCCAGGTGTATCCCAGCCCCCCCTGGTGTGCCCAGGTGTATCCCAGCCCCCCCAGGTGCCCCCAGGTGTATCCCAGGTGCGCCCAGGTGTGCCCAGGTGTGCCCAGGTGCGCTCACCTGCTCGTCGGAGGCCAGGTTGGAGAACATGGGGATGATCTCGCTCTTGACGTGCTCCAGCTCCAGCACCTTGGCGAACTCGCCCAGCTTGGAGGCGGCGGCGCGGCGCACCATGGGCGTGTCGTCCGAGCACAGGTTCCGGAAGTACCTGCGGGCACACCTGGGTCACCTGGGGGCACCTGGGTACCACCCACACACACCTGGGCGCACCTGGGTACCACCCACACACACCTGGAAACACCTGAGTGCTGTCCATGCACACCTGGGCACACCTGAGCATACCTGGGTACCACTCATACACACCTGGGCACTGCCCACACACACCTGAGCACACCTGGGCACACCTGGGGGGTGCCCACACCTGCCTGGGTACCGCCCATGCCCACCTGAGTGCTGCCCACACACACCTGAGCACACCTGAGCACACCTGGGCACTGCCCACACACACCTGAGCACACCTGAGCACTGCCCACACACACCTGGGCACACCTGGGCACTGCCCACACACACCTGGGTGCTGCCCACACACACCTGGGCACTGCCCACACACACCTGAGCACACCTGGGCACTGCCCACACACACCTGGGCACACCTGGGCACTGCCCACACACACCTGAGCACTGCCCACACACACCTGGGCACACCTGGGCACTGCCCACACACACCTGGGCACACCTGGGCACACCTGGGCACTGCCCACACACACCTGAGCACTGCCCACACACACCTGGGCACACCTGGGCACTGCCCACACACACCTGGGCACTGCCCACACACACCTGGGCACACCTGGGCACTGCCCACACACACCTGGGCACAGCTGGGCACTGCCCACACACACCTGAGCACACCTGGGCACTGCCCACACACACCTGGGCACTGCCCACACACACCTGGGCACACCTGGGCACTGCCCACACACACCTGAGCACACCTGGGATGGGTTGCTGACCCTGTGGTCACTCCCTGTTACCCCTGTGGTCACTCCCCTGACCCCTGTGGTCACTCACTGACCCCATAATGACCCCAAGGGTCACTCCCCCGACCCCATACTGTCCCCAATGGTCACTCACACCCCTCAGTGGTCACTCCCTGACCCCAAAGGTCACTCCCCTGTCCCTATAATGTCCCCAATGGTCACTCACAGCCCTCAATGGTCACTCACATCCCTCAATGGTCACTCCCACCCCAGTGGTCACTCACTGGCGCAGCTCAGCCTTGACAGGACTGGACACTTGGGGGTAGCAGACGCTGAAGAGGCCGCAGGCCGAGGTCACTCCCTGACCCCTGTGGTCACTCCCTGTCCCTATACTGACCCCAATGGTCACTCCCACCCCAGTGGTCACTCACTGGCGCAGCTCAGCCTTGACAGGACTGGACACCCGTGGGTAGCAGACGCTGAAGAGGCCGCAGGCCGAGGTCACTCCCTGACCCCTGTGGTCACTCCCTGTCCCTATACTGTCCCCAATGGTCACTCCCACCCCAGTGGTCACTCACTGGCGCAGCTCAGCCTTGACAGGACTGGACACCCGTGGGTAGCACACGCTGAAGAGGCCGCAGGCCGAGGTCACTCCCTGACCCCAATGGTCACTCAATGACCCCATACTGACCCCAGTGGTCACTCACTGACCCCCCTGACCCCAGTGGTCACTCACTGGCGCAGCTCAGCCTTGACAGGACTGGACAGCCGGGGGTAGCATACGCTGAAGAGGCCGCAGGCCGAGGTCACTACCTGTCCCCAATGGTCACTCACACACCTCTGTGGTCACTCACACCCCTCAATGGTCACTCCCACCCCAGTGGTCACTCACTGGCGCAGCTCAGCCTTGACAGGACTGGACACTCGGGGGTAGCAGACGCTGAAGAGGCCGCAGGCCGAGGTCACTCAATGACCCCAATGGTCACTCACACCCCAGTGGTCACTCACTGGCGCAGCTCAGCCTTGACAGGACTGGACACTCGGGGGTAGCAGACGCTGAAGAGGCCGCAGGCCGAGGTCACTCCCTGACCCCAATGGTCACTCACACCCCAATGGTCACTCACACCCCTCAATGGTCACTCACACCCCAGTGGTCACTCACTGGCGCAGCTCAGCCTTGACAGGACTGGACACCCGGGGGTAGCAGACGCTGAAGAGGCCGCAGGCCGAGGTCACTCCCTGACCCCAATGGTCACTCCCTGACCCCAATGGTCACTCCCTGACCCCACTGACCCCAGTGGTCACTCACTGGCGCAGCTCAGCCTTGACAGGACTGGACACTCGGGGGTAGCAGACGCTGAAGAGGCCGCAGGCCGAGGTCACTCCCTGTCCCCAATGGTCACTCTATGACCCCATACTGGCCCCAATGGTCACTCACACACCCCTGTGGTCACTCACTGGCGCAGCTCAGCCTTGACAGGACTGGACACCCGTGGGTAGCAGACGCTGAAGAGGTCGCAGGCCGAGGTCACTCTCTGACCCCTGTGGTCACTCACACCCATGAATGGTCACTCACACCCCTCAGTGGTCACTCATACACCCCAGTGGTCACTCACTGGCGCAGCTCAGCCTTGACAGGACTGGACACTCGGGGGTAGCAGACGCTGAAGAGGCCGCAGGCCGAGGTCACTCCCTGACCCCAATGGTCACTCACACACCCCAATGGTCACTCACACCCCAGTGGTCACTCACTGGCGCAGCTCAGCCTTGACAGGACTGGACACTCGGGGGTAGCACACACTGAAGAGGCCGCAGGCCGAGGTCACTCCCTGACCCCTGTGGTCACTCCCACCCCTCAATGGTCACTCCCCTGACCCCACTGTCCCCAGTGGTCACTCACTGGCGCAGCTCAGCCTTGACAGGACTGGACACTCGGGGGTAGCAGACGCTGAAGAGGCCGCAGGCCGAGGTGCGGGACGTGAACCAGTCGCCGCCCGCCAGGCGCTTGACCAGCGGCACGAAGTGACCCTCGAGGTCCGGCGGCGAGTGCTCGTGGCTCACGGCGCGCAGCGACTCCACCGCCTTGTCCCGCACCACCGTCTCCTCCACCGTGGCCAGGCTCTCCAGGGGCGGCTGGACACACGGACACACGGACAGTGGGGTGGGGAGAGGGACATTGGATGGACAGAGGGACAGATGGACAGATGGACAAGTAGATATTGGGGTGGGGAGATGGACATTGGATGGACAGAGGGATAAAGGATGGACAGATGGATAAATGGACAGATGGACACAGGGTGGACAGAGGAATAAAGGATGGACAGATGGACACAGGGACATGGGGTGGACAGAGGGACATGGGGATGGACAGATGGACATTGGGGTGGGCAGAGGGACATTGGATGGACAGAGGGATAAATGGACAGATGGACAAGCAGACATTGGGGTGGGGAGATGGACATTGGATGGATAGAGGGATAAAGGATGGACAGAAGGACAAAGGATGGACAGAGGGACATTGGATGGACAGAGGGACATGATAAAGGATGGACAAAGGGATAAAGGATGGATGGATGGATGGACAGACGGACACAGGGACACAGGGTGGACACAGAGACATGATAAAGGATGGACAGAGGGACATGGGATGGACAGAGGGATGGATGGACAGATGGACACGAGGTGGGCAGAGGGATAAAGGATGGACAGAGGGACAGGTGGACATTGGGGTGGGCAGAGGGACATTGAGTGGGCAGATGGACATTGGATGGACAGAGGGATAAAGGATGGACAGAGGGACATGGGGTGGACAGAAGGACAGATGGACAAGTAGACATTGGGGTGGGGAGATGGACATTGGATGGACAGAGAGATAAAGGATGGACAGATGGACACAGGACGTGAGTTCAGGGATCCCAGGTGAGGTTTTTGTGTCCCCAGGTGAGTTTTCGTGTCCCCCAGGTACATTTTTTGGCCCCCCAGGTGAATTTTTGTGTCCCCCAGGTACATTTTCGAGCCCCCCAGGTGTATTTTTTTGGTCCCCAGGTGAATTTTTGTGTCCCCCAGGTACATTTTTGAGCCCTCCAGGTGAATTTTTGGGTCCTCAGGTGAATTTTTAGGGTGCCCAGGTACATTTTTGAGTCCCCCAGTTGCATTTTTTTGGCCCCCCAGATGAGTTTTTTTGGTTCCCAGGTGAATTTTTGGGTCCCCCACGTGAATTTTCAGGTGTCCAGGTGAATTTTTGTGTCCCCAGGTGAATTTTTGTGTCCCCAGGTGCGTTTTTGTGTCCCCAGGTGAGTTTTTGTGTCCCCAGGTGAATTTTTGTGTCCCCCAGGTGAATTTTTGTGTCCCCCAGATGAGTTTTTGAGCCCCTCAGGTGAATTTTTGGGTCCCCCAGGTGAATTTTCAGGTGTCCAGGTGAATTTTTGGGTCCCCCAGATGAGTTTTTGAGCCCTCCAGGTGCGTTTTTGTGTCCCCAGGTGCGTTTTTGGATTTCCCAGGTGCATTTTTGAGTCCCCCAGGTGAATTTTTGGGTCCCCCAGGTACGTTTTTATGTCCCCCAGGTGAGTTCTTTTGATTCCCAAGTGAGTTTTTGTGTCCCTCAGGTGAGTTTTTGAGCCCCCCCAGGTAGATTTTTGGGTCCTCCAGGTGAATTTTTGTGTCCCCAGGTGAATTTTTGTGTCCCCAGGTGCATTTTTGAGTCCCCCAGGTGAATTTTTGTGTCCCCCAGGTACATTTTTGAGTCCCCCAGGTGAATTTTCAGGTGTCCAGGTGAATTTTTGGCCCCTCCAGGTGAATTTTTGGGTCCCCCAGGTGAATTTTTGTGTCCCCCAGGTGAATTTTTGTGTCCCCCAGGTGAATTTTTGGGGCTCTCACCAGCAGGCAGTGCACGAACTCGGGTCCCCCCACGAGGGCGGTGAAGGTGCCGAGCTGCTCGGCCAGCGCCAGCAGCACCTCGTCCTCATCGTAGATGGTGTCTGTGACAGCACAGGTGACACACCTGTCAATCAATCACCTCACCTGACACCTGTCAATCATCCCCTGAGCCACGCCCACCACACCAAACCACGCCCACCACACCAAGCCACGCCCACTCCGCACCCAAATCACCTCATAGAAAGATTTATCTCGATTTTTTAAGAATTTTGGGAGCTCCCACCCGGATTTTTGGGGAAATTTTTGGGGAAATTTTTTGGGGAATTCTGTCAAATTACCGGTGAGGAAAGGGAGGAGCTCGCTGCGGGTTCGCTCCACGCCCAGCGCCAGCGCGATGGTCGAGAGCTTCTTGATGCTGTTGAGGCGCAGCTGGAATTAAAAAACAAACAAACAAAAAAAAACAACAAAGAAAAAGGAAAAAATTTGAGGAAAATTTGGGGGGAAAAAAAATGGAAAATTGCCCCCTCACGGAGCAAGCCCCGCCCCCAACGCGAGGCAGCCAATCAGGAGCGGCGTCTCACGGCTCCGCAGTAGAGAGGAGCGCCCCGATTGGCTCCCCCGAGCCACGCCCATGCCGGCGGCAGCCAATGGAGAGCGGCGCTGCCTCGGCCTCGCGCTGCCATTGGCTGCGGCGAACAGAGGGGCGGGGCAACGCCGCGCTGCCCCTCCGCTAGGGGGCGCCACGGCGGGCGGGGGGGGATTTTTCCCCTCAGCGCGCTGCGGACCAATCAGAACGCGCCTTACAAAACCCGAAGCCAACGCCAGCCAATCACAGCGCGCTTTTCATCGCAATCACCAAGAGGACCAAAACGACCCCACACATGCAACGCCGCCCCCCATTCGCCCGCTCCTGAGGGGACCGGGCCGCCTCAGCCAATCAGCGCGGCCGTCTCATAGCGGCCATCAGCAGCGGGGGCCGCAGCGCAGCGAGCCGGCGATGGCGGCCGGGGCCTAGAGGCCGCGGGAAGGCCCCGAGGCCGCGGAAAGGCGCGGGGATGTCGCGGCGAAGCCCCGGCAGCGCTACCTGCACGTCCTCGTTGCGGAGCTCGTCGATGAGCACTGCGATCGGGTAAAGCGAATCGTCGCCGTCCGCCGCCGCCATCTTCGCCGCCGCCGCCGCCCCGGCTCTGAGGGGCCGTACGGGGCCGCCCGCTCCGCTCCTGCAGGGCTTCCGCGGCTCTGATTGGTCGGCGCTGCCGCAGTCCCCGCCCCCCTCCTCTTCCCATTGGTTCAGAACGCTGTCAGTCACGCCAAACCCCGCCCCTGCGGACGGTTCGCAGCCTCGCGCGCTGATTGGGCGAGGCGATTGATTGACAGCTCGGAGGGGCGGGGCGAGGCGTTGCTTTGGCAACGCGGGGCCGCCGCGTCGGAGGCCGGGAGGAACTGGGACAAACTGGGACGAACTGGGACGAACTGGGACGAACTGGGAGCGGACTGGGACGCACTGGGAGCCGCTGGATCATACTGGGACAGACCGGAATGCGCTGGGGCCGGACTGGGACAAACTGGGAGCCACCAGGATTTGAACTGGGAGGCGCTGGGTTATACTGGGACACCCTGGAGCTGAACTGGGACAAACTGGGACCAGTCTGGAAGTGAACTGGGACGTGTTGGGTCATACTGGGACAAACTGGGACCCAGCAGGACCCGGCTGGAGCTGAACTGGGAGTTGCTGGGTTATACTGGGACAAACTGGGACCCAGCAGGACCCGGCTGGAGCTGAACTGGGAGCTCCTGGGTTATACTGGGACAAACTGGGAACCGTCTGGAAGTGAACTGGGAGCTGCTGGTTTATACTGGGACAAACTGGGACCCGTCCGCTGCCGAACTGGTTTATACTGGGATGCACCCGCAGCAAAAACCCAATAAAAACCAGTAAAAACCAGTAAAACTGGGCCAGGGTGTGGCCCCGCCCCCTCCGCGACCCCGCCCCCTTAAACCACGCCCATACAGCCGGGGTGATGACGTCATCGACTGGCCACGCCTTTATTGGGGTGGGGGAGGAAGGCACTGGGGGGGGCCTGGGCCAGACTGGAAGGCACTGGGATGGACTGGGATGGACTGGGATGGACTGGGAGGGGACTGGGATGAACTGGGAGGCACTGGGATGGACTGGGATGAACTGGGATGGACTGGGATGAACTGGGAGGAGACTGGGATGAACTGGGAGGGGACTGGGAGGCACTGGGATGAACTGGGAGGGGACTGGGATGGACTGGGATGGACTGGGATGAACTGGGATGAACTGGGAGGAGACTGGGATGAACTGGGAGGTACTGGGATGAACTGGAAGGCACTGGTATGAACTCGTATGGCACTGAAACATCACTGGGTTGAACTGGGAGAGCACTGGGATGTACTGGGATGGCACTGGGATGAACTGGGAGAGCACTGGGATGTACTGGGATGTTACTGGGATGACACTGGGATGAACTGGGATGAACTGGGACAAACTGGTCCAGGCCAAAAGGCACCAGTTGGGGGTGGGGGGAGGGGAGCAGTGACCAGAACCATTCCCAGACCCAGCAGCACCAAACTGGGACCAGCTCCTCCTTACTGGTCCTTACTGGTCCAGCAGCTGGAGCCTCACTGGGATGAACTGGGAGGGACTGGGAGGGACTGGGAACAGGGCGCAGTTCCCAAAGGCGCCACCGGGGGGAGACAGAGAGACAATGGCGGTTTGTTAATGGGAACTGGGATGGACTGGGATGAACTGGGATGGACTGGGAGGGACTGGGAGTTACTGGGAGGCACTGGGAGAGGACTGCAGCCCAGTCTGGAGGGACTGGGAGGGACTGGGAGTTACTGGGAGGGACTGGGAACAGGGCGCAGTTCCCAAAGCCGCCACCAGGGGGAGACAAAGAGACAATGGCGGTTTGTTAATGGGAACTGGGATGGACTGGGATGAACTGGGATGAACTGGGAGGCACTGGGAGAGGACTGCAGCCTAGTCTGGAGGGACTGGGATGAACTGGGAGGGACTGGGAGGGACTGGGAGGGACTGGGAACAGGGCGCAGTTCCCAAAGCCGCCACCAGGGGGAGACAGAGACAATGGCGGTTTCTTAATGGGAACTGGGACAAACTGGGATGAACTGGGAGGCTCAGATTCGGCCGCTCTGCCTCAGTTTCTCCACCAGGGTCTCCACATTCTCCACCTTCTCCCCCCCTGCCCGGGCCGGGGGCTCCTGCACCTGCAGCACCTTGAGGCGGGAGGGGCCCCCCGAGACCCCCAGGTCGGAGGCTGGGATCACCTCCAGGGGCTTCTTCTTGGCTTTCTGCAATTGAAAAAAATTTATGGGGTTATTGGGGATTATTTTATTATTTTGGGAATTTTTGGGAGGTTTTTTGGGGGATTTTTCGTGATTTTTCGTGATTTTTTTAGGATTTTTTTGAGATTTTTTAGGATTTTTTTAGGATTTTTTGGGGATTTTTGGGGGATTTTTTTTGGTTTTTAAAGGATTGTTTTAGGATTTTTTTGGTGAATTTTTAGGGGGGTTTTGGGGGATTTTTTGGGGAATTTTTTAAAATTTTTTTAAAGGATTTTTTCTTGTGAATTTTTGGGGATTTTTTTGTGAATTTTTTTGGATTTTTGTGTGAATTTTTGGGGGATTTTTTTAGGATTTTTTGAGAGGTTTTTTTGGGGATTTTTTTTTTTATTTGTGGGCATTTTTTTGAACTTTTGGGGGATTTTTTTGAATTTTTTTTGGGGGGGGATTTTTTTTTAATTTTTAAAAATCTTCCAGGAGTTTTTAACGATTTTTTTAGGATTTTTTTTTTCAATTTTAGTGATTTTTTTAGGAAATTTTTTAAAAATTTTTTAGGATTTTTTGTGATAATTTTTAGGAATTTTTTAGGAATTTTCTAGGATTTTTTTTTTATTTTTTTCGTATTTTTTCGGAATTTTTTGGGATTTTTTTGGTAATTTTAGGGAATTTTAAGGATTTTTAAAGGAATTTTTTCGGATTTTTGGGGGGAATTTTTTGGGGAGTGTTAGTGATTTTTTTAACAATATTTTTTTTATTTTTTTAGGATTTTGGGGGGAATTTTTTTAGTAATTTTTTGAATTTTTTTTTAATTTTTTCAGATTTTTTCTGTGAATTTTCCGGGCACCCACCATGATGTTGGGCAGCGTGGCGTAGCGCGGCTCGTTGAGCCAGAGTGGTTGGGAAGTTTTGTGGGATTTGTTGGGAATTTTTGGAGGATTTTTTCTAGAAATTTTTTTAGGATTTTTGGGAGGAATTTTTTAGGGATTTTTTCAGAATTTTGGGGGAATTTTAGGGATTTTTTTGAATTTTGGGTGATTTTTTTTAGGCATTTTTAAAGAATTTTTGGGGAATCTTTCTACGAATTTTTTAGGAGTTTTGGAGGGAATTTTTTAGGGATTTTTTCAGAATTTTTAGGGGATTTTTTAGGAATCTTTGGGGGGAAATTTTAGGGAATTTCTAGGGGGTTTTTTTTTGTAATTTTTTGAGGAATTTTAGGTAATTTTTTTGGAATTTTTGGGAGATTTTTAAAGGAATTTTCTAGGAATTTTTTAGGATTTTTTCAGGGCATTTTAGGTAATAATCCGGGGATTTTTCAGGACTTTTTAAAGATTTTTGGGGGGATTTTTTAGGGAATTTTTAGGATTTTTTTAGGATTTTTTGGGGGAAATTCAGTGATTTTTTAGGAATTTTTTCGGATTTTTTTGGTAATTTTTAATTAATTTTAAGGGATTTTTTTTTAATTTTAGGGGGATTTTTTAAGGAAATTTTCTAAGAATTTTTTAGGATTTTTTGGGGAACTTTAGGGATTTTTTAGGAATTTTAAAAGATTTTTTGGGGGGATTTTTTAGGGAATTTTTTTGTAATTTTCTAGGAATTTTTTAGGAATTTTTTCAGATTTTTTTTGTGAATTTTGGGGACCCCTCCCCACATTTTGTGCATTTTTTGGGCACCCACCATGATGTTGGGCAGCGTGGCGTAGCGCGGCTCGTTGAGCCGCAGGTCGGCGCTCAGCACGGCCGGCAGCCGCAGCCGCAGCGTCTCCAGCCCTCCGTCCACCTCCCGCTGCACCCGAACCGCGCCCGACTCCAGCTCCAGCCGCGAGATGAACGTGCCCTGGAAACCAGTAAGGACTGGGAGCGTCCCAGTTTGAACTGGGAGCGTCCCGGTATGGACTAGGCCCCGCAACTCCCTCAGCTTCACATCCCCATGGGGGGAGTATATCCCGTCATCCCCCGCACCGGAAGTGGCGGGTACATCCGCATCCCCGCACCGGAAGTGGCGACTACATCCGCATCCCCACACCGGAAGCGGCGAATCTCCGCACCCGGAAGCGCCGAATCCCCGCACCGGAAGTGGCGACTACATCGGCACCCCCCCCGCCGCGATGCATGATGGGATACACACCCCCCTAGCCGCTACGGGGGGATGTATCCCATGGTGCCCCGCGCGCGGCCTACCTGCGGCCAGTCCAACATGGCGGCCAGGAGCTGCGCGGTCTGGTTGCAATCGTCATCGATGGCCTGAGGGGGAAACAGCGCGATCTATAGGGGATCTATAGGGGATCTATAGAGGGTCTGAAGGGGGGGGATCCATAGGGGAGCCCCCCCAGCGTGTGGGGGAGCTGTGGGGGGGGAATCCGGCGGGGCCTACAGGTGTGTGAGGGAGGTTTGGGGATCTATAGGGTTCTATAGGGGATCTATAGGGGTTCTATAGGGGATCTATAGGGGATCTATAGGGATCTATAGGGGTTCCTTGGAGGTCTGTGGGATTCTATAGGGGTCCCAGAGGGATCTGTAAGGTTCTGCAGGGGGGTCTATAGGGGTCCATAAGGTTCTATAGGGGCTCCATAGGGTTCTATAGGGGCTCCATAGGATTCTATAGGGTTCTAGAGGATTCCATAGGGGTCCCTCGGAGCTCCATACGGCCTCCATGGCGTTCTATAGGGGCTCCATAGGGTTCTACAGGGCTCTATAGGGTCTCCATAGGTTCTATAGAATTCTATGGGATCTCTGTAGGCTTCTATAGGGTTTCCATAGGGTTCTATAAGATTCCATAGGATTCTATAGGATCTCTGCAGGGTCTCCATAGGGCTCTACAGGATTCCATAGGATTCTATAGGGTCGCCATAACATTCTGTAGGAGTCTATAGGATTCCATAGGGTTCTACAGGATTCCATAGAGATCTACAGGGTCTCCATAGGATTCCATAGGGTTCTATAGGGATCTATAAGATCCCACAAGGTTCTACAGGATTCTATAGAGAATTCACAGGGTTCTGTAGGATTCTATAGGATTCCATAGGGTTCTATAGGCTCTCCATAGGGTCTCCATAGGATTCCATAGGGATTCTATAGCATTCTATAGGGTTCTATAGGGTTCCACAGGGATTCTATAGCATTCCATAGAGTTCTATAGGGATCTGTATGATCACATAAGGTTCTATAGGGTTCCATAGGATCTCCACAGCATTCTATAGAACTCCATAGGGATCTACAGGATCCCATGGGGCTCTAGAGAATTCCATAGGCTCTCCATAGGGATCTATAGGATTCCATAGAGTTCTATAGCATTCCCTAGGGATCTATAGCATTCCATAGGGTTCTATAGGATTCCATAGGGTTCTATAGGGATCTATATGATCCCATAAGGTTCTATAGGGTTCTATAGGATTCCATAGCATTCTATAGAATTCCATAGGGATCTACAGGATTCCATAAGGTTCCATAGGGTTCTACAGGATTCCATAGGATTCTATAGGATTGCATAGGGTTCTATAGCATTCCATAGGCTTCTACAGGATCCCATAGGGTTCTACAGGATTCCACAGGGATTCTATAGCATTCCATAGGGTTCTACAGGACTCCATAGGGTTCTATAGCATTCCATAGGGCTCTAGAGAATTCTATAAGCTCTCCATAGGGATCTATAGGATTCCATAGGGTTCCATAGGACTCCATAGGATTCTATAGAATTCCATAGGGTTCTATAGCATTCCATAGGGTTCTACAGCATTCCATAGGGATCTATAGGATTCCATAGGTTTCTGTAGAATTCTATAGGTCTCCATAGGGTTCTACAGGATTCCATAGTATTCCATAGGATTCCATAGGTTCTCCATAGGATTCCATAGGCTCTCCATAGGGATCTATAGGATTCCATAGGGATTCTACAGGATTCCATAGAATTCTATAGGATTCCATAGGGTTCTAAAGGATTCCATAGGATTCCATAGGGTTCTATAGGCTCTCCATAGGGTCCCCCCAGGCCTGACCTGCTTTCCCAGCAGCACCAGCTGCGGCTGCAGCCGCCGCGCCAGCGCCGCCAGCGCCGAGGCCACCTCCAGGGGACCCGGGGCCGCGCCCTCGGTGACTTCGGCCAGGACAGCGCGGTCAGCGCCCACAGCGAGGGCAGTACGGAGAGTCTCCTATGGAAATTATAGGGTTAAATGTGAAATTAAATATTCTAAATTATTCTAAAATTAACCTAAAATATCCTAAAATTAATTTAAATTAACCCAAACTCAGCCAGCGCCGTACGGAGAGTTTCCTATGGGAATTAAAGGGTTAAAAATATCCCAATGTATCCTACAATATCCTAAAATTGACCTAAAATAACCTAAAATTAATCCCAAAAAATCTCAAAATTAACTCAAAAAATATCTCAGAATTATCCCAAAATCAGCCACGGTCAGGGCTGTACGGAGTGTTTCCTGTGGGAATTAAAGGGTTAAATGTTAAATTAAATATCCTAAAATTAATCCCAAAAAATCTCAAAATCAACTCAAAAATATCTCAAGATTAACCCCAAAAAAATTCTAAAATATCCCAAGATTAATCCCAAAAAATCTCAAAATTGACTCAAAAATATCCTAAAATTAACCTAAAAAATAATCCTAAAATTAACCTAAAATATCCTAAAATTAACCAAAAAATAACCTAGATTAACCTAAAAAATATCCTAAAATTAACCTAAAAATATTCTAAAATTAATCTAAATTAACCTAAATTAACCAAAAAATATCCTAAATTAACCCAAAAAAATCCTAAAATTAACCCAAAAATATCCTAAAATTAACTCAAAAAATATCCTAAAATTAATCTAAAATATCCTAAATTAACCCAAAAAATATCCTAAAATTAATCCCAAAAAATCTCAGAATTAACTAAAAAAAAATCTCAAAATTAATTAAAAAATATTCCGAAATTATTGCAAAATTAACCCAAAAAAACAACTCGAAAATACCAGAAAAACCACCCAGGTGTGCCCAGGTGTGCCCAGGTGTATCCCAGGTGTGCCCAGGTGTGTCCCAGGTGTGCCCAGGTGTGCCCAGGTGTGTCCTAATTGTACCTAGATGTGTCCAGGTGTATCCCAGGTGTGCCCAGGTGTATCTCAGGTGTGCCCAGGTGTATCCCAGGTGTGCCCAGGTGTATCCCAGGTGTGCCCAGGTGTGCCCAGGTGTATCCCAGGTGTGCCCAGGTGTGCCCAGGTTTGCCCAGGTGTGCCCAGGTGTGCCCAGGTGTATCTCAGGTGCGCTCACCTGGCTGGCCTTGGTCCCCACAGACACAGCAATCACCTCTGAGGCCTTTCCCCCCTCCCGGAGCCTCACGGCCTCCTCCAGGTGTGCCCAGGTGTGCCCAGGTGTGCCCAGGTGTGCCCAGGTGTGTTCCTATCCCCTCCAGGTGTATCCCAGGTGTACCCAGGTGTATCCAAGGTGTATCCCAGGTGTGCTCAGGTGTACACAGGTGTGCCCAGGTGTGCCCAGGTGTACCCAGGTGTGTTCCTATCCCCCCCAGGTGTACTCAGGTGTGCCCAGGTATCTCCAGGTGCCCCCAGGTGTGCCCAGGTGTACTCAGGTGTATCTCAGGTGTGCCCAGGTGTGCCCAGGTGTGCCCAGGTGTGCCCAGGTGTGTCCCAGGTGTACTCAGGTGCGCTCACCTGGCTGGCCTTGGTCCCCAGTGACACAGCAATCACCTCTGAGGCCTTTCCCCCCTCCCTGAGCCTCACAGCCTCCTCCAGGTGTGCCCAGGTGTGCCCAGGTGTGCCCAGGTGTACCCAGGTGTGCTCAGGTGTGCCCAGGTGTACCCAGGTGTGTCCCAGGTGTATCCAGGTGTGCCCAGGTGCGCCCAGGTGTATCCCAGGTGTATCCCAGGTGTGCCCAGGTGTGCTCAGGTGTGCCCAGGTGTCCCCAGGTGCGCTCACCTGGCTGGCCTTGGTCCCCAGTGACACAGCAATCACCTCTGAGGCCTTTCCCCCCTCCCTGAGCCTCACGGCCTCCTCCAGGTGTCCCCAGGTGTATCCAGGTGTGCCCAGGTGTGCCCAGGTGTGTTCCTATCCCCTCCAGGTGTGCCCAGGTGTGCCCAGGTGCGCTCACCTGGCTGGCCTTGGTCCCCACAGACACAGCAATCACCTCTGAGGCCTTTCCCCCCTCCCTGAGCCTCACAGCCTCCTCCAGGTGTGCCCAGGTGTGCCCAGGTGTGCCCAGGTGTATCCCACCTGTTCCTAGGTGTGCCCAGGTGTATCTCAGGTGTGCCCAGGTGTGCCCAGGTGTGCCCAGGTGTGTCCAGGTGTGCCCAGGTGTATCCCAATTGCACTCAGGTGTATCCTAGGTTATCCCAGGTGTACTCAGGTGTACCCCAGGTATCTCCAGGTGTATCCAGGTGTACCCAGGTGTGCCCAGGTGTGCCCAGGTGTATCTCAGGTGTATCCCAGGTGTGCCCAGGTGTGCCCAGGTGTATCCCAGGTGTGCCCAGGTGTATCCCAGGTGTGCCCAGGTGTGCCCAGGTGTGCCCAGGTGTACCCAGGTGTGCCAAGGTGTGCCCAGGTGTAGCCAGGTGTGCCCAGGTGTGCTCAGGTATATCCCAGGTGTGCCCAGGTGTGCTCAGGTGTGCCCAGGTGTATCCCAGGTGTGCCCAGGTGTGCCCAGGTGTGCTCAGGTGTGCCCAGGTGTGTTCCTATCCCCTCCAGGTGTACTCAGGTGTGCCCAGGTGTATCCCAGGTGTGCCCAGGTGTATCTCACCTGTCCCCAGGTGTGCTCACCTGGCTGGCCTTGGTCCCCAGGGACACAGCAATCACCTCTGAGGCCTTTCCCCCCTCCCGGAGCCTCACGGCCTCCTCCAGGGCGATCTCACAGAAGGGGTTCAGGCCGTGCTTCACCCCCTGCGTCTGCACCCCGGCCCCGCCCGGGGCCACGCGCACCTGGGGGGGCACAGCCGGCTCAGGGGGGCGCACCTGGCGCAGGTGAGCTCACCTGGTAAAATTCCCACCCAAAAATCCCCCCAAAATTCCCGAAAAAATCAAAAAAATCCCCCCAAAAATCCCAAATTTAAAAAAAAAATTGTCCCAAAAATCCGCCCAAAATTCCCCTAAAAATCCCAAAAATCCCCCCAAAAATTCCCCCCCCTAAAATCCCCCCAAAATCCGCCCAAAATTCCCCTAAAAATCCCAAAAATCCCCCCAAAAATTCCCCCCCTAAAATCCCCCCAAAATCCGCCCAAAATTCCCCTAAAAATCCCAAAAATCCCCCCAAAAATTCCCCCCAAAAATCCCAAAATTTAAAAAAAAAATTCCCCCCAAATTTACCCAAAATCCCCCCCAAAAAATCCCTAAAAATTCCTCCAAAAATCCCCCAAAAATCCCAAAATTAAAAAAAAAATCCCCCCAAAATTATCCCAAAATTACCGTAAAAATCCCAAAAATCTCCCCAAAAAATCCCAAAATTCGCCCCCAAAATTCCCCCAAATTTTCGCAAAATTCGTTATAAATTCCCACCCAAATTCCTAAAAATCCCCCCAAATCCTCCCCAAAAGATCCCAAAAATCCCCCAAAAAATCCCAAAATCCTCCCCCAAAAGTCCCCAAAATTCCCCCCAAAAATGCAAAAAATTTCCCCCCCAAATTCCTGGTAAATTCTCACAAAAACCCCAAAAATCCCCCCAAAAAATCCCAATAATCCCCAAAATTTCCCCCCAAAAATCCCCAAATTTCCCCCAAGAATCCCAAAATTCCCCCCAAAAATCCCAAAATTCCCAAAATCCCCCCCAAAATTCCCCCAAATTTCCCCAAATTCCCCAAAATCCCCCAAAAATTCCCCCAAATTCCCCCTCCCCACCTTTGACCTTCCCCCCTCCCCGCTCCATTTTCCCGCGAAATCCGAATTTTTCCCTTCCCGCCAACCCCCCCAAGGCTTTCCCGCCATATTTTAGGATTTCCCGGGAAATTTTTTGCCTTTCCCGGGAATTTTTTTTGGGGGGGGGTCTCACCTTGACGGCGAAATCGATCACGCGCTTCACCCCCACCAGCACCTTCAGCGCCGCCATTTTGGGCGCTTTAAACTGACGTCACTTCCGGCGCGACGCGGCAACACCGACAAGCCACGCCCACAAACCCACTTAGACTGTGACGTAATCCCTTATTGCGCAAGCCACGCCCCCGGCCGAACAAAACCACGCCTCTTAATGACGTCATCGCGTTGTTTACGCCTTGTCTAAGCCACGCCCCTGACGCAAAGCGCGTGATCCGAGCGCGTCACGTGACCGGAAGTGCGGCCTAGCCGCTTTTTAAATTTATTTTTCTTATTTTTTAGGGTTTTTTTTTGGTGTTTTGGGTTTTTTTGGTATGTTTTAGGTGTTTTTTTGTGTTGTTTTAGGGGTTTTTCAGGGTTTTGTTTGGGTTTTGGGGGGATTTGGGGGTTTTGGGGGGGTTCGGGGTTTTTTGGGTGTTTTAAGGGATTTATTTTTGGTTTTTTGGATTTTTTTGGAGATTTTTTGGGGGGTTTTGAGGTTTTAGGGTGATTTTTTGTTTTGTTTTTTGGGCCAGGTTGTGGTTTTTTTGTGGGCCCCTGAAATCCCCCCACAACCGCCCAAAATCCCCAAAATTCACCCAAAATGGCCCAAAATTTACCCAAAATTCCCTAAAAATTTGCCCAAAATTCACCCAAAGATTTGGAGCCCACCTGGGCCCCTCCCCCCCTCAAATAAAGGCTCAGGTGACCTTGCCAGGTGTGTCCAGGTGTGTTTATTGCTGGGGGGGGAGAGGCCACGCCCACCTGGGACCCACCTGGACACCTGACACCTCACCTGGACACCTGGGCCACGCCCACCGCGCACCTGGGACCGTCTTTGCTCACCTGAGACCTCACCTGGGCCCTCACCTGGATACCTGGGACCCATCTGGGACCTCACCTGGATACCTGGGACCCACCTGAGCCCTCACCTGCACACCTGGGTTGCACCTGAGCCCCTCCCTAGTACACCTGGGACCTCGCCTGGTCACCTGAGACCTCACCTGGACACCTGAGACCTCACCTGAGACCTCACCTGGATACCTGGGACCCACCTGAGCCCCTTCCCAGCACACCTGAGCCCTCACCTGGATACCTGGGATGCAGCTGAGCCCCTCCCCAGCACACCTGGAATCGATTCCTGTCCCCCCCAAGCCCCAGTAAACCCAACAAAGGCACAGGTGAGCTCAGGTGAGCTCAGGTGTGCCCAGGTGAACTCAGGGCAGGGGCAGGAGCGGCACCAGCACACCTGGGCCATGCACAGGTGACTCCTCCAGGTGTGTCCACGTCCATCCAGGTGGGTCAGTGTCCATCCAGGTGTGCCCAGGTGAGCTCAGGGCAGGGGCAGCAGCGGCACCAGCACACCTGGGACTCACTTGCACACCTGGGCCGACTCCTCCAGGTGTATCAATGTCCATCCAGGTGTATCCAGGTGTATCCAGGTGTGCCCAGGTGAGCTCAGGGCAGCAGCAGCAGCAGCACCAGCACACCTGGGACTCACTCACACACCTGTACCATGCACAGGTGACTCCTCCAGGTGTATCCATGTCTGTCCAGGTGTATCCAGGTGTGTCAGTGTCCATCCAGGTGGGTCAGTGTCCATCCAGGTGTGCTCAGGTGTGCCCAGGTGAGCTCAGGGCGGCACGAGCAGCCTCATGGCCACCAACCCCACCCAATAAATGCACAGGTGACTCCTCCAGGTGTGTCAGTGTCCATCCAGGTGTATCCAGGTGTGCTCAGGTGCGCTCAGGGCAGCGGCAGCAGCGTCACCAGCAGCCTCATGGCCCCCAGCCCCCACCAATAAACGCACAGGTGACTCCTCCAGGTGTGTCAATGTCCATCCAGGTGTGCTCAGGTGCGCCCAGGTGAGCTCAGGGCAGGGGCAGCAGCGGCACCAGCACACCTGGGACTCACTGGCACACCTGGGCCATGCACAGGTGACCCCTCCAGGTGTATCCAGGTGTGTCAGTGTCCATCCAGGTGTGCCCAGGTGTGCCCAGGTGTGCCCAGGTGCGCTCAGGGCGGCGGCAGCAGCGGCACCAGCAGCCTCATGGCCCCCAGCCCCAGCGCCGCCGCCCCCAGCGCCCGCAGCCCCAGCGCCCCCCAGGGCCCCAGGCCCAGCACCTGCCCCGCCCACCTGGGGGGAGAAAACAGACAAAAAAGGGGCGGGGCCTCAGGTAAAGCCTCACCTGGGCCACGCCCCCATTTTTGGTTTCCGACCCCGCCCACCCAGCTGGGAAAAGTGAGGCCTGGTTGAGGCCACGCCCACTTTTTGTTGCCCAATTAGAAAGCACCGTTCAGGCCACGCCCCCTACTCACCCAATTGGGAATCAGCATTCAGGCCACGCCCATTCTGTGCCACCCAATCAGGAGCCTCCCACCAGGACACGCCCCCCCCCCTTTTCTCAACCAATCAGAGCCCTCAGAGGCCACGCCCCTTTTCTCACCCAATCAGGAACCCCCATTTAAACCACGCCCCTTTTCTCTCACCCAATCAGGAACCCCATTGAGGCCACGCCCCTTTTCTCACCCAATCAGGAACCCCCATTTAAACCACGCCCCCTTTTCTCTCACCCAATGAGGAACCCCTCATAGACCACGCCCTTTTTTCACCCAATCAGAGCCCTCCCTCCAGACCACGCCCCCTTTTCTCTCACCCAATCAGGCTTCCCATTCAAACCACAGCCCCTTTTCTCACCCAATCAGGAACCCCCAATCAAACCACGCCCTCTTTTCACACCCAATCAGGCCCCCCCTTTAAGCCACGCCCCTTTTCCTCTCACCCAATCCGGAACCCCCTTTAAACCACACCCCTTTTCCTCACCCAATCAGGACCCTCCCTTTAAGCCACGCCCTTTTTCTCTCACCCAATGAGGAGCCCCTCATAGACCACCCCCTTTTCTCACCCAATCAGGAAGCCCCTTTAAGCCACGCCCCTTTTCTCTCACCCAATCAGGACCCTCCCTCCAGACCACGCCCCTTTTCTCACCCAATCAGGAAGCCCTCGTAGGCCGCGGCCACCAGGAGCCCGCCCAGGGGCAGCCGCAGGGGGGAGGGGAGGTCGTGGCGCCCCGAGGCCCAGAGCAGAGCGGCGGCGGCGACGTGGCGCACCTGGGAGACCAGTACGGACCAGTATGAACCAGTCTGGACCAGTACAGACCAGTACGGACCAGTATGGACCAGTACGGACCAGTATGAACCAGTATGGACCAATACAGACCAGTACGGACCAGTGTGCACCAGTCTGGACTGGTATGGACCGGTATGGACCAGTACAGACCAGTATGGACCAGTCTGGATCAGTGTGGACCAGTCTGGACCGGTACAGACCAGTATGGACCAGTGTGGACCAGTACAGACCAGTACAAACCAGTATGAACCAGTGTGGACCAGTACGGACCAGTATGGACCAGTCTGGACCAGTACAGATCAGTATGGACCAGTATAAGCCAGTCTGGACCAGTATGGACCAGTATTAACCAGTCTGGACCGGTATAAACCGGTATGGACCGGTCTGGACCAATATAGACCAGTACAGACCAGTACAGACCAGCATGGACCAGTGCAGACCAGTACGGACCAGTATGAACCAGTATGGACCAGTCTGGACTAGTACGGACCAGTATGAACTAGCCTGGACCAGTACAGACCAGTACAGACCGGTATGGACCAGTACGGACCAGTATAAACCAGTCTGGACCAGTAAAAACCAGTACAAATGGGTCCATCCCAGTTTGTCCCAATGCCCCTCAACTCCCTCCCAGTCCCTCCCAGTCCATCCCAGTCCATCCCAGTCCATCCCAGTCCCTCCCAGTACCTCCAAACCGGGCTCCAGCCCTCTCCCAGTCCCTCCCAGTCCATCCTAATCCCCTCCCAGTCCCTCCCAGTTCCCTCCCAGTCCATCCCAGTCCCTCCCAATCCCTCCCAGTCCCTCTCAATCCCCTCCCAGTCCCTCCCAGTCCCTCCCAGTCCTTCCCAGTACCACCAAACCGGGCTCCAGCCCTCTCCCAGTCCATCCCAGTCCATCCCAGTTCCCATTAACAAACCCCCAGTGTCTCTCTGTCTCCCCCTGGTGGCGCCTTTGGGAACTGCGCCCTGTTCCCAGTGCCTCCCAGTCCATCCCAGTCCATCCCAGTACCTCCAAACTGGGTTCCAACCCTCTCCCAGTGCCTCCCAGTAACTCCCAGTCCCTCCCAGTAACTCCCAGTCCCTCCCAGTTCCCATTAACAAACCGCCATTGTCTCTCTGTCTCCCCCTGGTGGCGCCTTTGGGAACTGCGCCCTGTTCCCAGTGCCTCCCAGTGCTTCCCAGTTCATCCCAGTCCATCCCAGTCCATCCCAGTTCCCTCCCAGTTGCTCCCAGTCCCCTCCCAGTCCCTCCCAGCCCATCCCAGTCCATCCCAGTCCATCCCAGTCCCTCCCAGTCCATCCCAGTATATCCCAGTATATCCCAGTATATCCCAGTATATCCCAGTATACCCCAGTCTCACCAGGCTGATGTTGGAGTCCAGCCCCATCTGGAGGTGTCTCCAGTCGAACTCCACCCCCCGCGCCCCCACCCAGAGCGGGACACACCTGGGAGGGGTCAGGGAGAGCCAAAATCATCAAAATTCAACCCAAAAATTCACAAAATTTACCCCAAAATTCACCCCAAAATTCACCCTAAAATTCCTAAAAAATCCCCAAAATTCACAACAAAAATTCACCCCAAAATCCTCAAAATTCACCCAAAAATTTATCCCAAAATACGTAAAATTCAACCCAAAAATTCATAAAATTTACCCCAAAAATTCATCCCAAAATACCCAAAATTCAACCCAAAAAAATCACAAAATTTACCCCAAAAATTCATCACAAAATTCACCCTAAAATTCCCAAAAAATTCCCAAAATTCACAACAAAAATTCACGCCAAAATTCTCAAAATACACTGAAAAATTTATCCCAAAATACCTAAAATTCAACCCAAAAATTCATAAAATTTAACCCAAAAATTTGTCCCAAAATACCCAAAATTCAACCCAAAAATTCATCTCAAAACCCCCAAAATTCACCCTAAAATTCCAAAAAAATCCCCAAAAAACACAACAGAAATTCACCCCAAAATCCTCAAAATTCACCCAAAAATTTATCCCAAAATACCCAAAATTCAACTCAAAAATTCATCTTAAAATCTCCAAAATTCACCCCAAAAAAATCACAAAATTTACCCAAAAAAATTATCCCAAAATTCACAAAATTCATCCAAAAATTCCCAAAAAATTCCCAAAATTCACAACAAAAATTCACAACAAAATCCTCAAAATTCACCCAAAAATTTATCCCATAATCTCCAAAACTAAGCCCAAAATTCCCAACAAATAAAAATTTCCAAAAAATCCTGTAAAAAATCTCCAAAAAAATTACCAAAAAATAAAAAAAATCCCCAAAAAATAATGCAAAAAAATTCCAAACCCCCCCCCAAAAAACCCCAAAAATTCCAAAAAAATCCCAAAAAATAAAAAAAATTCCAAAAAAAACCTCAATCCCCCAAAAATCCAAAAGAATTCCCAAAAATTTAAAAAAATCCCCCCAAAATTCAAAAAAAGTCTAAAAAAATCCCTAAAAATCCCAAATATTCATTAAAAATATCCCTAAAAAAACCCTAAAAAATAAAAAAAATCCCCAAAAATTTCCCTAAAAAATAAAAAAAAATTTCCATAAAGAATCCCAAATAATCCCCACAATAATCCCCAAAAAAATCCAAAAATTCCTACAGAAACCCCCAAAAATTTCCTAAAAAAAGTCCCCAAAAATCTCAAATAAATCGCCAAAAATCCCTAAAAAAAGCCTAAAAAAATAAAAAAAAAAATCCCTAAAAATATTTTAAAAATCCCTAATATTTTAAAAATCCCTAAAAAATCCTGAAAAAATCCCCCAAAAATTCCCTAAAAAAATTAAAAAAATCCTTAAAAAATAGCACTAAAAAAAAATTTTTAAAAATCCCAAAAAACAACAAAAAAATCCCCAAAAATCCCAAAAAATCCCCAAAAAATTACGAAAAAATTTCCAAAAATTCCCAATTAAATTCCCAAATCCCTGGAACTTTCCAGAACGCGCACCTGGCTGTGAGTAGCTCAGCACTGGCCCAGCCCAGAGCCCTGAAATTTCCCAAAAAAATCCCAAAAAAATCCCCCCAAAAATGCCAAAAAAATCCCAAAAAATTATCAAAAAAACCCTACAAAATGAAAAAAAATCCCCAAAAAATCCCCAAAAAATCCCTAAAAAATCCCAAAAATTCCCTGAAAAATCAAAAAACATTCCCTATAAAACCCCTTAAAAATCAAAAAAAAATCCCTAAAAAAATCCCAAATATTCCCTAAAAAAATCCCCAAAAAATACATTAAAAATCCAAAATAATCCCAAAAAATTCCAAAAAGTTCCTTAAAAAATCCCTAAAAATTAAAAAAAAAATCCCAAAAAAATCCCCCAAAAATCCCAAAAAATCCCCAAAAAATTCCTAAAAAATCCTCAAAAAAACTCTAAAAATCAAAAAAAATCACCAAAAAATCTCTATAAAATGAAAAAAAAAAACCCCCAAAAAAATCCCTAAATATCCCCAAATATTCCCTAAAAAAATCCCCAAAAAACCATAAAAAATCCACGAAAAAATCCCCAAAAAATTTAAAAAAAAATAAAAAAAAATCCCAAAAAATCCCCAAAAAATTACGAAAAAAATCCCAAAAATTCCCAATAAATTCCCAAATCCCTGGAACTTTCCAGAACCCTCACCTGGCCGTGAGGAGCTCAGCACTGGCCCAGCCCAGAGCCCTGAAATTTCCCAAAAAAATCCCAAAAAAATCCCCCATAAAATGCCAAAAAAATCCCAAAAAGTTCCTTAAAAAACCCCTAAAAATTCAAAAAAAATCCCCAAAAAATTCCTAAAAATCCCAAAAAAATCCCAAAAAAATCCCAAAATATTCCCTAAAAAATCCCCCAAAAATCCCCAAAAAATTCCCAAAAAAATCCCAAAAAAATCCCAAAAAATTCCATAAAAAACCCCGAATATTCCCTAAAAAATAAAAAAAAATTTCCCAAGAAATCCCAAAAAAATCCCTAAAAATCCCAAAAAATTCCCTAAAAAATCCTCCAAAAATCCCAAAAAGTTCCTTAAAAAATCCCTAAAAATTAAAAAAAAATCCCCAAAAAATCCCATAAAAATCCCATAAAAATCCCCAAAAAATCCCAAATATTCCCTAAAAAAATCCCAAAAAAATCCCCAAAAAATCAAAAAAAAATCCCAAAAAATCCAAAAAAATCCCTAAAAAATTCCCAAATATTCCCTAAAAAAATCCCCAAAAAATTCATAAAAAATCCAAAAAAATCCCAAAAAAATCAAAAAAATCCCAAAAAAATCCCAAAAAAATCCCCAAAAATTCCCCAAAAATCCCAAAAAGTTCCTTAAAAAATCCCTAAAAATTAAAGAAAAAATCCCCAAAAATTCCTAAAAATCCCAAAAAAAATCCCAAAAAAATCCCAAAAAATTCTCAAAAAAACTCTAAAAAATCAAAAAAAATCACCAAAAAATTCCTAAAAATCCCAAAAAAATCCAAAAAAATCCCCAAAAAATCCCAAAAAAATCCCAAAAAAATCCCATAAAAATCCCAAATATTCCCTAAAAAAATCCCCAAAAAAATCCCCAAAAAATAAAAAAAAAATCCCCAAAAAATAAAAAAAAAATCCCAAAAAATTAAAAAAAAATTCAAAAAAAATCCCAAAAAATCCCCAAAAAATTACGAAAAAAATTCCAAAAATTCCCAATAAATTCCCAATAAATTCCCAAATCCCTGGAACTTTCCAGAACGTTCACCTGGCTGTGAGGAGCTCAGCACTGGCCCAGCCCAGAGCCCCGAAATTTCCCAAAAAAATCCCCAAAAAATGCCAAAAAAATCCCCAAAAAATCCTAAATATTCTCTAAAAAATCCCAAAAAATTCTCAAAAAACCCCTAAAAAATAAAGAAAAAATCCAAAAAAATCCCAAAAAAATCCCAAAAAAATCCCATAAAAATCCCAAATATTCCCTTAAAAAATCCCAAAAAAATCCCAAAAAAATCCCATAAAAATCCCAAATATTCCCTAAAAAAATCCAAAAAAATTCAAAAAAAATTCAAAAAAAATCCCAAAAAACCCCAAAAAAATCCCCAAAAAATCCCAAATATTCCCTAAAAAAATCCCCAAAAAATCACCAAAAAATAAAAAAAAAATCCCCGAAAAATCAAAAAAAATCCAAAAAAATCCCCAAAAAATCCCAAAAAAATCCCAAAAAATCCCCAAAAATTCCCAATAAATTCCCAATTTTCTGGAACTTTCCAGAACTCTCACCTGGCTGTCAGTAGCTCAGCACTGGCCCAGCCCAGAGCGGCCACCAGGATCCGGAGCTCCCCCCGGCCCCCGCCCCGGCCCAGCGCCAGCTGCAGCCCCCCCAGGTCGGCGGCGTCCACCGTGGCTCGCAGGAATTCCTGGGGGAAAAAACAGGGAAAATGGGAAAAAATGGGAAAATTTAAAATGGGGAATTTTAGGGGGGTTTAGGGGGGGAAAATGAAAAAAAACGGGGAAAAAATCGGGGAAAATTTGGGGTTTTGGGAGGGAAAATGGGGAAAAACGGGGAAAAATTGGGGAAAAAATTGGGGGAAAATTGGGGAAAAAATGGGGAAAAATTGGGGAAAAATTGGGGAAAAATTGGGGGAAAATTGGGGGAAAATTGGGGGAAAATTGGGGGAAAATTGGGGAAAAATTGGGGAAAAATTGGGGAAAAAATTGAGGAAAATTGAGGAAAAATGGGGGGGAAATGGGGGGAAATGGGGAAAAAATGGAGAAAAAATGAGAAAAAAAATGGGGGAAAATGGAAAAAAAATTGGGAAAAATTGGGAAAAAAATTGGGGAAAAATTGGGAAAAAATAGGGAAATAATGGAGGAAAAATTGGGGGAAAATTGGGGAAAAATTGGGGAAAAATTGGGGGGAAATTGGGGGGAAATTGAGGAAAAATGAGGAAAAATTGGGGGAAAATTGGGGGAAAATTGGGGAAAAACTGAGGTGAAAATGGGGAAAAAATGGGGAAAAATTGGGAAAAAAAATTGGGGGAAAATGGGGAAAAAAAAGGAGGAGAAATGGTGGAGAAATGGGGAAAAAACAAGTAAAAATTGGGAAAAATTGGAGAAAAAATGAGAAAAAAATTGGGGGAACATGGAAAAAAATTGGGAAAAACTGAGGAAAAATTGGGAAAAAATTGAGAAAAAATGGGGAAAAATTGGGGAAAAATTGAGGAAAATTTGGGATTTTCGGAAGGAAAAATGGGGAAAAAGGGGAAATAATTGGGGAAAAATTGGAAAAAATTGAGAGAAAAACTGGGAAAAATTAAACATGGGGAAATTTGGGGAATTTTGGGGAGGGGTGGGGGAAATGATGGAAAAAAACGGGGAAAAAAATCAGGGGAAAAATTGGGAAAAATTGGGGAAAAAATTGGGGGAAAAATGGGGAAAAAATGAGAGAAAAACAAAGAAAAATGGGGGAAAATGGAAAAAAAATTGGGAAAAATTGGGAAAAAAATTGGGGAAAAAATGGGGAAAATTGGGGAAAAAGTGGGGAAAAAATTGAGGAAAAATTGGGGAAAAAATGGAGGAAAAAGTGGGAAAAAATCAGGAAAAAATTTGGAAAAATTGGGGAAAAAATGAGAGAAAAACAAAGAAAAATGGGGGAAAATGGAAAAAAAATTGGGAAGAATTGGGAAAAAAATTGGGGAAAAAATGGGTTTTTGGGTGGGGAAAATGGGAGAAAAAATGAGAAAAAAATTGGGGGTAATTGGGAAAAAAATGGGAAAAAACTGAGAAAAAATTGGGAAAAAATTGGGAAAAAAATGGGGGAAAATTGGGCAAAATTGGGAGAAAATTGGGGAAAATTGGGGGAAAATTGGGGGAAAATTGAGGAAAAATTAGGGAAAAATTAGGGAACAATTAGGATAAAATTAGGGAAAAATTAGGGAAAAATTAGGAGAAAATTAGGGAATAATTAGGGAAAAATTAGGGGATAATTAGGTAAAATTAAATAATAATTAGAGAATAATTAGGGAAAAATTCGCGGAAAATTGGGGAATAATTGGGGCAAAATTAGGAAATAATTACAGAATAATTAGAGAATAATCAGGGGAAAATTGGGAAAAATTAGGGAATAATTGGGAAAAATCAGGGAAAAATTAGGGAATAATTAGGGAGAAATTATGGAATAATTAGGGGATAATTAGAGAATAATTAGGGAAAAATTAGAGGAAGATTAAGGAGTAATTAGGAAATAATTAGGGAAAAATTCGGGAATAATTAGGGAAAAATTATGGAATAATTAGGGGGAAATTACAGAATAACTTGGGGATAATTAGGGAAAATTAGGGGAAAATGAGGGGGAAAATAAAGAAAGAAAAGAGGGAAAAATGAAAAAAAAAAGAGAAAATTGGGAGAAATTTTAGGGGGAGTTTTGGGATGAATTTTGGGGATTTTGGGTCACTCACCCCCACCAGGACAGGAAAAATTTGGGATAAATTCAGGATAAACTCAGGATAAATTCAGGATAAATTCAGGATAAATTCAGGATAAATTCAGAATAAATTCAGAATAAATTCAGAATAAATTCAGGATAAATTCAGAATAAATTCAGGATAAATTCAGGATAAATTCAGAATAAATTCAGAATAAATTCAGGATAAATTCAGAATAAACTCAGGATAAACTCAGAATAAATTCAGGATAAATTCAGGATAAATTCAGGATAAATTCAGGATAAATTCAGGATAAATTCAGAATAAATTCAGGATAAATTCAGAATAAATTCAGGATAAATTCAGGATAAATTCAGAATAAATTCAGAATAAATTCAGGATAAATTCAGAATAAACTCAGGATAAACTCAGAATAAATTCAGGATAAATTCAGGATAAATTCAGGATAAATTCAGAATAAATTCAGAATAAACTCAGGATAAACTCAGAATAAATTCAGGATAAATTCAGGATAAATTCAGGATAAATTCAGAATAAATTCAGAATAAACTCAGGATAAACTCAGAATAAATTCAGGATAAATTCAGGATAAATTCAGGATAAATTCAGGATAAACTCAGAATAAATTCAGAATAAATTCAGAATAAATTCAGAATAAACTCAGAATAAATTCAGAATAAATTCAGGATAAATTCAGGATAAATTCAGAATAAATTCAGGATAAATTCAAGATAAATTCAGAATAAATTCAGGATAAATTCAGGATAAATTCAGGATAAATTGAGGATAAATTCAGAATAAATTCAGGATAAATTCAGAATAAATTCAGAATAAATTCAGGATAAATTCAGGATAAATTTAAATTAATTCAGAATAAATTCAGGATAAATTCAGGATAAATTCAGAATAAATTTTGGGATAAATTTTGGGATTTTTGGGATAAATTTTGGGGCGAATTCTGGGATTTTTGGGGTGAATTTTGGGGATTTTGGGTCACTCACCCCCACCAGGTCGAAGCCGCCCGAGGGTCCCTCCCAGGTGGGGAAAAACGTGGCCAAGAACAACATCTGGGGGAAGAGACCAGTATGGACCAGTATGGACCAGTATAAACCAGTATGGACCAGTATGGACCAGTATAAACCAGTATGGACCAGTATGGACCAGTATAAACCAGTACGGACCAGTATGGACCAGTACAAACCAGTACAGACCAGTATGGACCGGTATGGACCAGTATGGACCGGTATGGACCAGTATGGACCAGTATGGACCGGTATGGACCAGTATGGACCAGTATGGACCGGTATGGACCAGTATGGACCAGTATGGACCAGTTTAGACCAGTTGGGATTTGGGGGAGGGGTCCCAGTTCCTCCCAGTTGGGATTTGCGGATTCCCAGTTGCTCCCAGTTCCTCCCAGTTAAAATTCAGGGGTTCCCAGTTGCTCCCAGTTGGATTTTGGGGATTCCCAGTTCCTCCCAGTTTGGATTTGGGGGTTCCCAGTTGGAATTTGGGGGTTCCCAGTTGCTCCCAGTTCCTCCCAGTTCATCCCAGTTAGAATCTGGGGATTCCCAGTTGCTCCCAGTTTGGATTTGGGGGTTCCCAGTTCCTCCCAGTTGCAATTTGGGGGTTCCCAGTCACTCCCAGTTTGGATTTGGGGATTCCCAGTTGCTCCCAGTTGGAATTTGAGGGTTCCCAGTTCCTCCCAGTTAAAATTTGGGGATTCCCAGTTCATCCCAGTTAGAATCTGGGGATTCCCAGTTGCTCCCAGTTGCAATTTGGGGGTTCCCAGTCACTCCCAGTTTGGATTTGGGGATTCCCAGTTGCTCCCAGTTGCTCCCAGTTGGGATTTGGGGATTCCCAGTTGCTCCCAGTTAGAATTTGGGGGTTCCCAGTTGCTCCCAGTTAAAATTCAGGGGTTCCAGTCGTTCCCAGTCACTCCCAGTTGGATTTTGGGGGTTCCCAGTTGCTCCCAGTTGGGTTTTGGGCATTCCCAGTTCATCCCAGTTAAAATTTGAGGGTTCCCAGTTCCTCCCAGTTAAAATTTGGGGGTTCCCAGTTGCTCCCAGTTAAAATTTGGGGGTTCCCAGTTGCTCCCAGTTGGGATTTGGGGATTCCCAGTTCCTCCCAGTTGCTCCCAGTTTGGGTTTTGGGGATTCCCAGTTGCTCCCAGTTAAAATCTGGGGGCTCCCAGTTGCTCCCAGTTCCTCCCAGTTAAAATTCAGGGGTTCCCAGTTGCTCCCAGTTGAGATTTGGGGATTCCCAGTTGCTCCCAGTTGGAATTTGGGGGTTCCCAGTTGCTCCCAGTTAAAATTTGGGTGTTCCCAGTTCCTCCCAGTTGGGATTTGGGGATTCCCAGTTGCTCCCAGTTTGGATTTGGGGATTCCCAGTTGCTCCCAGTTGCTGTCCCACCTTTCCCAGTTGCACCAGTACGTAGGTGGCTCCAGCCTGGACGCAGCGCCAGAACGCGCTGTACTCGGACCTGGCACCAGTACAAACCAGTATAAACCAGTATGAACCAGTACAAACCAGTATGGACAAATTTAAACCAGTATAAACCAGTAAACCCCCAAATCCCCTCCCAGTATAAACCAGTAACACCCGAATCTCCCTTTAACCCCCTCCCAGTCCCTCCCAGTCCATCCCAGTCCATCCCAGTGCCCCCGAATCCCCTCCCAGCGCCCCCCAGTCCCTCCCAGTCTGTCCCAGTTTGTCCCAGTTCGCCCCAGTCCCTCACAGGCCGCTGCACTTGTAGGTGATGAAATAAGGGAAATACGCCAGCGCGAAGCAATTCCCGAAGTGAAACAAAGTCATGGCGGCCGCGGGGGGGTCCCCTGAGGGGATTTTGGGGAAAATTCGGGAATTTTTGGGGCGATTTTGGGGATTTTTGGGGATTTTTTTTGTTTGGAGTTTCCGGGTTTGGGGACACCGGGGCCTGGCGGCCGTGGGGGGTGATGGGAAGGCGGAAGTCACGCCCACACGAGGCGGGACTTCCGGTTGGGCCAGCCAATCAGAGAGCGTTACAAGTAGCCAATCAGAGAGCGTGTTGAGTGGCCAATCAGAGGGTGTTACGTCATAAGGGCGGGGTTTAGTGAGGCCACGCCCATCCTCGCGGTTCGCGCCCAAACGGCGCCAAAATGGCGGAAAATTCACCCCAAAAAAATCCCAAAAAAGGCAAAAAAATCCCAAAAAAATCCCCAAAAAAATAAAAATTTTCCTGGATCTACTCGAGGATTAAAAAATGAGGCAAAATTACCCCAAAATCCCCTCAAGGACCCCCAAAATTCCCTCAAAATCCACGGAAATCCCCCCAAAAAACTCCTGAAAATCGCTGAAAATTCGCCCCAAAAATCCCAGAAAAATAAAAAAGAAATCCCAAAAAATCCCCAAAAAATAAAAAAGAAATCGCAAAAAAATCCCAAAAAAATAAAATTTTCCCGGATTTATTCCAGGATTCCAAAATGCCTCAAAATCCCCCCAAATTCTCTCAAAACTCCTCAAAAATCCCCGAAAATTAAGAAATAATCCCAAAATTTTGTCAAAAATAATAAAAAAAAAAAAAAAAACGGGAATTTCTGGGGGCAAAATTCTGGAATTTTGGGGATAAAAATCTGGAATTTTGGGAGGCTAAAATACTGGAATTTTTGAGATAAAATACTGAACTTTTGGGAAAAAAATATTGGAATTTTGGGATAAAACTCTGGATTTTTTTTTTTTTTAATACTGGAAATTTTTGGTGATAAAATAGTGAAATTTTTGGATAAAATTCTGGAATTTTGGGTGGAATTTTGGGGAAAAAATACTGGAGTTTTGGGATAAAATCCTGGAAATTTTTTTTAAAATACAATACTGAAATTTTGGGGGTAAATTCTGGAATTTTTGGGAAAAACATCTGGATTTTTTTGGGAAAAAACTCTGGAATTTTTTGAGATAAAATACTGAAATTTTTGAGGCTAAAACCCTGGAATTTTTTGGGACAAAAATCTGGAATTTTGGGGGATAAAATCCTGGAAGTTTTTTTAAAATCCCAGAATTTTTTGGGACAAAACACTGAAATTTTTGGGACAAAATACTGAAATTTTTGGGATAAAAACCTGGAATTTTTGGGGATAAAACCCTGGCATTTTTGGGACAAAAATCTGGAATTTTGGGGGATAAAATACTGAAATTTTTGGAAAAAAATCCTGGAATTTTGGGGATAAAATACTGGAATTTTGGGGAAAAAATCCCAGAGCTTTGGGATAAAATCCTGGAATTTTTGGGATAAAATCCTGGAATTATTTTTTTAATCCTGGAATTTTTTGGGATGAAAATGCTGAATTTTTTGGGATAAAATACTGAAATTTTTGAGATAAAATACTGAAATTTTTGGGATAAAATACTGGTATTTTGGGGATAAAATCCTGGAATTTTTGGAAAAAAATCCTGGAATATTTTTTTTTTCAATCCTGGAATTTTTTGGCATGAAAATACTGAATTTTTTGGGATAAAACTCTGGAATTTTTTTCTTTAACAATGAAATTTTTTGGGATAAAACGCTGAAATTTTTGGCATAAAATACTGAATTTTTTGGGATAAAATTCTAGAACTTTTTTTTAATAACGAAATTTTTTTGGATAAAATGCTGAATTTTTTGGGAAAAAATACTGAATTTTTTTGGGCTAAAACTCTGAAATTTTGGAGAATTTGGGGAACTCATCTCAGATTTTTTTTATTTTTTATTTTTTTGCCGATTCCGCGACTTTTCCCCAAATTTGGCCCCTCCCCCCCGCTCTGTTTGTCCGGACTTTGCCCCCCCGGCACCGCCCCCCCCCCCGCCCCCATAAATGGTGCGGCCCAAGCGGGGGGAGGGGAAGGAGCGGCCGCTACCAACGGTGGGTGCGGGGGGGGGGAGAAAAATTCAAATTTGGGGGAAAAATTTCAGATTTGTGGGGAGAAAATTCAAATTTTGGGGTCCTGGAGGGGTTTTGGGGGAGAAAATCCCAAATTTGGGGGAGAAAATTCGAATTTTGGGGGGAGAAAATTCAAATTTTGGGGGAGAAAATTCTTACTTGGGGAAGAAAATTTCGATTTGGGGGAGAAAATTCAAATTTTGGGGAGTAAATCCCAATTTTTGGGGGTCCTGGAGGGGTTTTGGGGGAGAAAATCCCAAATTTTGTGGAGAAAATTCCGATTTGGGGGGAGAAAATTCAAATTTTGGGGGGAGAAAATTCAAATTTTGGGGGAGAAAAATTCAAATTTGGGGGGAAAAAATTCAGATTTGTGGGGAGAAAATTCAAATTTTGGGGGTCTTGGAGGGGTTTTGGGGGAGAAATTTCGAATTTTTGGGAGAAAATTTAAATTTTGGGGGAGAAAATTCCAATTTGGGGGGAAAAAATTCAAATTTGGGGGGAGAAAATTTAAATTTTGGGGAGTAAATCCCAATTTTTTGGGGGTCCTGGAGGGGTTTTGGGGGAGAAAATCCCAAATTGGGGGGAGAAATTTCGATTTGAGGGGAGAAAAAATCAAATTTTGGGGGTCCTGGAGGGGTTTTGGGGGAGAAATTTCGAATTTTTGGGAGAAAATTTAAATTTTGGGGGATAAAATTCAAATTTTGGAGGAGAAAATTCAAATTTTGGGGAGTAAATCCCAATTTTTGGGGGTCCTGGAGGGGTTTTGGGGAGAAAATTCAAATTTTGGGGGAGAAAATTCAAATTTTGGGGGAGAAAATTCAAATTTTGGGGGAGAAAAGTTAAATTTTGGGGAGTAAATCCCAATTTTTGGGGGTCTTGGAGGGGTTTTGGGGGAGAAAATCCCAAATTGGGGGAGAAATTTCGAATTTTTGGGAGAGAAAATTTAAATTTTGGGGGACAAAATTCCGAATTGGGGGAGAAAATTTAAATTTTTGGGAGAAAAACTTAAATTTTGGGGGATAAAATTGAAATTTTGGGGGTCCTGGAGGGATTTTGGGGGGAGAAAATTCGAATTTTGGGGGGGGAAATTCAAATTTTGGGGGAGAAAAATCGAATTATGGGGGACAGAAATCAAATTTTGGGGAGAAAATTCAAATTTTGGGGGAGGAAAATTCAAATTTTGGGGAGTAAATCCCAATTTTTGGGGGTCCTGGAGGGGTTTTGGGGGAGAGAAAACCCCAAATTTTTGGGGATTAAATCCTGGAATTTTTGGGATAAAATTCTGGAAATTTTTTTAGATTAAATTCTGGAATTTTTTAGGGATGAAATCCCGGGATTTTGGGGATTAAATTCTGGAATTTTAGGCATAAAATTCTGGAATTTTTGGGTTGAAATTCTGGAATTTTTGGGATAAAATTCTAGAATTTTTGGATCAAATTCTGGAATTTTTTGGGGATAAAATTCCGGATTTTTTGGGTCGAAATTCTGAATTTTTGGGGTTTTTTTTTGGGGGGGTTTCCAGGTCCCAGCATGGCCCGGGCCCCCCCCGGGGTGATGGGGGCGCTGCTGCTGCTGCTGCTGCTCTGCTCGGGTGAGACCCCAAAAATTGGGGAGAATCCCCAAAAAATTGGGGAAAATCCCCCCCAAAAATCCCCATCCTGGTTTTGGGGAGAATTCCCCAAATTTTGAGGAGATTTCTCCAATTTTTATGGAGATTTTTTCCCAATTTTGGGGCATCCTGATCCTTTCAAATCCCCCCCAAAATGTCAAAATCAACCCCAAAATCCTCCCCAAATCTCGATCCCAAAATTCCCCAAAATTCCCCCAAATCCTCCCCAAATTCCCCAAATTCCCCAAAATCCTCCCCAAATTTCCCCAAATTCTCCTCAAAATCCCTGTAAAAATTCCCCCAAAATTCCCCCAAATCCTCCCCAAAATCCCCACAAAAATTTCCTCCAAATCCCCCTCAAAATTCCCCCAAAATTCCCCCAAAATTCCCTCAAAATTCCCTCAAATCTCACCCCAAAATTCCCCAAACCCCAAAATCCTCCCCAAACTCCAAAATTCCCCCAAAAATTCCCTAAAACCCCAAAATTCCCCCAAATCTCACCCCAAATCCCCAAATTCCCCAAAATCCCCCCAAAATCCTCCCAAATCTCACCCCAAAATCCCCAAATCCTCAAAAATTCCCCAAAAATTTCCCCAAAATCCCCCCCAAAATCCCCCCAAAACCCCAAAATTCCCTCAAACCTCACCCCCAAATCCCAAAATTTCCCCAAAATTCCCCCAAATTCTCCCCCAAAACCCCAAAATTCCCTCAAATCTCACCCTATCCTCCCAAAATCCCCCAAATGCCCAAAAATTCCCCAAATTTTCCCCCAAATCCCCCAAATCTCACCCCAAATTCCCCAAAATTCCCCAAAATTTCCCCAAAATTTTCCCCAAAATCCCCCAAATCCCCCCCAAAATTCCCCAAAATTCCCCCAAATCCCCAAAAATTCCCCAAAATTCTCCCAAAATCTCCCCAAAATTCCCCCAAAATTCCCCCAAATCCCCAAAAATTCTCCCAAAATTCCCCAAAATTTCCCCAAAATTTTCCCCAAAAATCCCAAAACCCCTCCAAAATTCCCCCAAAATTCCCCCAAATCCCCCCAAATCTCACCCCAAAATTTCCCCCAAATCCCCAAAAATTCCCCAAAAATTCCCCAAAATTTCCCCAAAATTTCCCCCAAATCCCCAAAAATTCCCCAAAATTTCCCCAAAATTCCCCCAAAAATCCCAAAATTCCCCAAATTTTCCCCCAAATCCCCCCAATCTCACCCCAAAATTCCCCAAATCCCCAAAAATTCCCCAAAAATTCCCCAAAATTTCCCCAAAAATCCCAAAAATCCCAAATTTTCCCCCAATTCCCCCAAAATCTCACCCCCTTTCCCCTCCCCCAGCCGGGGCCACCCCCGCCCCTCCCCCCCCCGGGGGCTCTGGGGCAGCTCCGGGGTTACCTGGGCCAGGTGAGCTCGGCAGCGGGGGCGGTGCTGGAGAGACTCAGCCTGCCCGAGGCTCAGCAGCGCATCAGGTGAGACCAAAAAATCCCAAATATACACCCCAAAATCAGCCTGAACCCAAAAAAACCCAAAATCACCCAAAAAATCCCAAAATAGAAACATCCCGAACCCCAAAAATCTCAAAATCCAAACAGCGGCTCAGCCTGCCCGAGGCTCAGCAGCGCATCAGGTGAGACCCAAAATCCCAAAAAATCCCAAATATACACCCCAAAATCAGCCTGAACCCAAAAACCCAAATCGCCCCAAAAATCCCAAAATCTGGGACCCCAAAACCCCAAATCACCCAAAAATCCCAAAATAGAAACCCCCAAATTACCCTGAACTCCAAAATATAAACAGCCTGAACCCCAAAAAATCCTAAATTATAAATCTCAAAATCAGCCTGAACCCCAAAAACCCAAAATCACCCCAAAAATCCCAAATCTGGGACCCCAAAAACCCCAAAATCCAAACAGCGGCTCAGCCTGCCCGAGGCTCAGCAGCGCATCAGGTGAGACCCCAAAAAATCCCAAATATACACCCCAAAATAATCCTGAACCCCAAAACCCCAAAATTCCTAAATTATAAACAGCCTGAACCCCAAAAACCCAAAATCTGGGACACCAAAAACCCCAAATCATCCAAAAATCCCAAAATAGAAACCCCAAAATTACCCTGAACTCCAAAATATAAACACCCTGAACTCCCAAAATCCTAAATTATAAACACCCTGAAACCCCAAAAATCCAAATTTATAAATCCCAAAATAAACCTGAACCCCAAATATCCCAAAATAGAAACACCCTGAACCCCAAAAACCCCAAAATATAAACACCTGAACCCCAAAAATCCTAAATTATAAATCCCAAAATAACCCTGAACCCCAAAATCCCAAAATATAAACACCCTGAACTCCAAAAATCCTAAATTATAAATCCCAAAATAAACCTGAACCCCAAAATCTGGGACCCCAAAAACCCAAAATCAGCCCAAAAATCCCTAAAATAGAACCCCCCAAAATGACCCTGAACCCCAAAATATAAACAGCCTGAACCCCAAAATCCCAAATATACACCCCAAAATCAGCCTGAACCCAAAAACCCAAAATCACCCTAAATCCCAAATTATAAACACCCTGAACCCCAAAAATCCCAAAATCTGGGACCCCAAAAACCCCAAATCACCCAAAAATCCCAAAATAGAAACCCCAAAATGACCCAGAACTCCAAAATATAAACACCCTGAACCCCAAAAATCCCAAAATAGAAACGCAAAAATAACCTGAACCCCAAAAACCCAAAATCACCCTGAATCCCAAAATCTGGGACCCCCAAAAACACAAAATGACCCTGAACCCCAAAATATAAAACAGCCTGAACTCCCAAAATCCTAAATTATAAACACTCCTGAAACCCAAAATAATCTGAACCCCAAAAATCCTAAAATATAAAAACCATGAACCCCAAAAAATCCCAAAATATAAATCCCAAAATGACCCCGAACCCCAAAGTAGAAACACCCTGAACCCCAAAAATCCTAAATTATAAACACCCTGAAACCCCAAAAAATCCCAAAATATAAACACCTGAACCCCCAAAAATCCTAAATTATAAATCCCAAAATCAGCCTGAACCCCAAAAACCCAAAATCACCCCAAAAATCCCAAAATATAAACCTCAAAATAACCCTGAACCCCCAAAATCCTAAAATATAAAAACCCCAAAATAACCCTGAACCCCCAAAATCCTAAAATAGAAATTCCAAAATACCCTGAACCCCAAAATCCCAAAATATAAAAACCCCAAAATAACCCTGAACCCCAAAAATCCTAAAATATAAATCCCAAAATAATCCTGAACCCCAAAAATCCCAAAATTATAAACACCCTGAACCCCAAAAATCAGGGACCCTTCTTGGGTTTTTTTCCTAAAATTTTGGGTTTTTTCCTAAAATTTGGGGTTTTTCCCCAAAATTTTGGTTTTTTCTCCCAAAAATTTTGGGTTTTTTTCCAAAAAAAAATCAGGTTTTTTCCCCAAAATTTGGGTTTTTTCCCCTAAAATTTTGTTTTTTCTCCCCAAAATTTTGGGTTTTTCCCCCCAAAAAATTTGGTTTTTTTCCTAAAATTTGGTTTTTTACCCCAGACCGGGACACGAGCAGGAACCTCCCCAAAATTCCTCCAAGGACTCCCCCAAAAAATCAGATTTTTCCCCCCCCAAAATTTTGGTTTTTCCCCCCAAATCAGTTTTTTCCCCCAAAATTTGTTTTTTCCCAAAAATATTTGGTTTTTTTTCCCCCCAAATTTTGGGGTTTTTCCCCAAAATTTCATTTTTTCCTAAAATTTTCATTTTTTTTCCCCCAGAACAGCATATGACTCCCCAAAAAATCCAATTTTTCCCCCCCAAAATCAGGTTTTTTCCCCAAAAATCTTGGTTTTCTTTCCCCCAAATTTTGTTTTTTCCCAAAAAAATTTTGATTTTTTTCCCCAAAAATTTTGGTTTTTTCCTAAAATTTGGTTTTTTCCCCAAAAATTTTTGGTTTTTTGCCAAAATTTGTTTTTTTTTCTCCCAGAATGGTGTACGACTCCCCTAAAAATCTGGTTTTTTCCCCCCAAAATCAGGTATTTTTCTCCAAAAAATTTGGGGTTTTTTTCACAAAAATTTTGGTTTTTTCCCCAAAATTCTGGTTTATTTAAAAAAAATTTGGTTTTCTCCTAAAATTTGGGGTTTTTTTCCCCAAAATCTTGGGGTTTTCCCTCTTAAATTTTGGTTTTTTCCCCAAAATTTTGGGGGTTTTCCCCAAAATCTTGGTTTTTCTCCCCCAAAATTCTGGTTTTTTTCCCCTCCAATTTCTTTTAAATTTTTTTTTTCCTAAAATTTGGTTTTTTTTCCTCCAGGACAGCGTACGACTCCCCAAAAAATCAGAGTTTTCACCCCCAAAATCAGTTTTTTTCCCCAAAAATTTTGGTTTTTTTCAGAAAAATTTGATTTTTTCTCCCAAAATTTTGATTTTTTTCCCCATAAATTTGTTTTTTTCCCAAAATTTGTTTTTTTTCTCCCAGAATGGTGTACAACTCCCCCAAAAATCCGTTTTTCCCTCCCAAAATCAGTTTTTTTTCCCCAAAAATTTTGATTTTTTTGCCAAAAATTTTGGTTTTTTCCCCCAAAATTCTGGCTTATTTATAAAAAATTTTTTTTTCCTAAAATTTGTTTTTTTTTCCCCCAGAATGGCGTACGAGCAGGAACCTCCCCAAATCCCTTCAAACATACCCCAAAAAATCAGATTTTTTCACCCCTAAAATCAGGTTTTTTCCACCAAAATTTGGTTTTCCTCCAAAATTTGGTTTTTTCCCCAAAAATATTTGGTTTTTTCCCCCAAAATCTGGTTTTTTCCCCAAAAATATTTGGTTTTTTCCCCCAAAAATCTTGTTTTTTTCACAAAAAAATTGGTTTTTTTCCCCAAAAATTCTGGCTTATTTATAAAAATTTTTTTTTTCCTAAAATTTGGTTTTTTTTCCCCAGAACCCGCGTACGAGCAGGGCACCACGGCCGTGGTCACCTACAACGGGATCCTGACGGATCAGCTCTACCACTGGTGGCAGGGCGAGCAGTGACCCCAAAAATCCCCAAATTTCCCCAAATCCCCCAAAATTTCCCCAAATTCGGGGGGGGTCCGAAATGCCCAATAAAGGCAAAGGCCATGGGGTGAAAAACAGAAAAAATGGGGATGGAAAAGAGAAAAAAAACGGGGTGGAAATGGGAAAAAAATGGGGTGAAAAAACAGCAAAAAAACTGGGTGAAAAACAGCAAAAAAATGGGGTGAAAAAACAGAATAAAATGGGGTGAAAACCAGCAAAAATTGGGGATGGAAAAAGAAAAAAATGGGGTGAAAAACAGCAAAAAATGGGGTGAAAAACAGCAAAAAATGGGGTGAAAAACAGAATAAAATTGGGTGAAAGCCAGCAAAAATTTGGGATGGAAAAAAGAAAAAAAATGGGGTGAATAAACAGCAAAAAATGGGGTGAAAAATAGCAAAAAATGGGGTGAAAAACAGAATAAAATGGGGTGAAAAACAGCAAAAATTGGGGATGAAAAAGAGAATAAAATGGGGCAAAAAACAGCAAAAAATGGGGTGAAAACAGCAAAAATGAGGTGAAAAACAGAATAAAATTGAGTGGAAAACCAGCAAAAATTGGGGATGGAAAAGAGAAAAAATGGGGCGAAAAACAGCAAAAAATGGGGTGAAAAACAGAATAAAATTGGGTGAAAACCAGTAAAAATTTGGGATGGAAAAGAGAAAAAAATGGGGTGAAAAACAGCAAAAATGGGGTGAAAAATAGCAAAAAATGGGGTGAAAAAACAGAATAAAATGGGGTGAAAAACAGCAAAATTGGGGATGAAAAAGAGAATAAAATGGGGCAAAAAACAGCAAAAAATGGGGTGAAAAAACAGCAAAAAATGAGGTGAAAAACAGAATAAAATTGAGTGAAAACCAGCAAAAATTGGGGATGGAAAAGAGAAAAAAATGGGGCGAAAAACAGCAAAAAATGGGGTGAAAAACAGAATAAAATTGGGTGAAAACCAGTAAAAATTGGGGATGGAAAAGAGAAAAAAATGCGGTGAAAAATGGTAAAAAATGAGGTGAAAAATGGCAAAAAATGGGGTGAAAACGGCAAAAAATGGGTGAAAAACAGAAAAAAATGAGGCAGAAAACAGCCAAAAAATGAGGCTGAGAAAGCAAAAAACGGGGTTGAAAATGCGAAGGGAAAAGTAAAAAGGGCAGAAAATGGGAGTAAAAAAGAGGAAAATGTGAGGGGAAAACGGCAGAAAATGGGAGTAAAAAAGAGGAAAATGTGAGGGGAAAAGGGTAGAAAATGGGAGTTTAAAAGTGCTAAAAATTGGAGTTAAAAAAAAGGAGGAAAATGGGAGTAAAAAATGGAGGAAACTGTGAGGAGAAAACGGCGGAAAAGGTGAGGTGGCAAAAAGGGCGGGAACCGGAAAAGGGCGGGGAAAAGATGGCTGGCCGAGGGGAGCAGCCAATCAGCGCGGGGGCACGTGACTAGTACCAGCCAATCAGCGCCAAGCGCGGGAAGAGCTCGGCCAATCAGCGCAAAGCGCGGGAAGAGCTCGGCCAATCAGCGGCAAGCGCGGGAAGAGCTCGACCAATCAGCGCCAAGCGCGGGAAGAGCTCGGCCAATCAGTGCCAAGCGCGGGAAGAGCTCGGCCAATCAGCGCCAAGCGCGGGAAGAGCTCGGCCAATCAGCGCCATGCGCGGGAAGAGCTCGGCCAATCAGCGCCAAGCGCGGGAAGAGCTCGGCCAATCAGCGCCAAGCGCGGGAAGAGCTCGGCCAATCAGCGCCGAGCGCGGGCGGGGCTTTGAAGATGGCGGCTGAGGAAGGTGGGAAGGGACGGGAGGGGGAGACACCAAACCGCGGAAAATGCCCCAAAATCCACCCAAAACCGCCCCAAATCCTCCCCGCAGAGCGCCCCGGGGCACTCCAACTTCCCCCCAAATCCCTCCAGCCCGCCCCACAAAAACTGTCCCACAAACTCCGGAGATGCCCCCCAAAAACGGCAAACCCCCTTGAAAGCCCCTCACAAAAACCAAAAACCTCCTCAAAAAAACCAAAACCCCTCACAAAAAACAAAAACCTCCCAAAAACCCCAAATCTCCCCCTAATCCCTCACGAAAACCGAAAACTTCCCCAAAAAACACCAAATCCCCCCAAATCCCCTCACAAAACCTTCCCCAAATATCCCAAATCTCCTCACAAAACCCAAAAACCTCCCAAAAAACTCCAAATCCCCCTCAAATCCCCTCAGAAAAAAAAAAACCTCCCTCGAAAAAACCCAAATCCCCCCAAATCCCCTCAGAAAAAACAAAAACCTCCCTCGAAAAAACCCAATTTCCCCCAAATCCCCTCAGAAAAAACAAAAACCTCCTCGAAAAAACCCAAATCTCCCTCAAATCCCCTCACAAAAACCAAAAAACCCCAAATCTCCCTCAAATCCCCTCACAAAACCCAAAAACCTCCCAAAAAAACCCCAAATCCCCTCAGAAAAACCAAAAACCTCCCTCAAAAAACCCAAATCTCCCCAAATCCCCTCACAAAACCCAAAAACTTCCCCAAAAAACACAAATCCCCCCCAAATCCCCTCACAAAACCTTCCCCAAAAATCCCAAATCTCCTCACAAAACCCAAAAAAACCCGCAAATCTCCTCAAATCCCCTCACAAAAACCAAAAACCTCAAAAAAAAACCCCCAAATCCCCTCACAAAACCAAAAACCTTCCTCAAAAAACCCAAATCCCCCAAATCCCCTCACAAAAACCAAAAACCTCCACAAAAACCTCCAAATCCCTCACAAAAGCCAAAAATCTCCCAAAAAAAACCCAAATCCCCCTCAAATCCCCTCAGAAAAACCAAAAACCTCCCTCAAAAAACCCAAATCTCCCTCAAATCCCCTCACAAAACCCAAAAACCTCCCTCAAAAAACCCCAAATCTCCCTCAAATCCCCTCAGAAAAATCAAAAACCTCCCTCGAAAAACCCAAATCTCCCTCAAATCCCCTCACAAAAACCAAAAACCTCCCAAAAAACCCCAAATCCCCCTCAAATCCCCTCACAAAACCCAAAAACCTCAAAAAAACCCCCAAATCTCCTCAAATCCCCTCACAAAACCCAAAAACCTCCCAAAAAACCCAAATCTCCCTCAAATCCCCTCACAAAACCCAAAAACCTCCCAAAAAAACCCCAAATCCCCTCAGAAAAAACAAAAACCCCCTCGAAAAAACCCAAATCTCCCTCAAATCCCCTCACAAAAACCAAAAACCTCCCAATTTTTCACAAGTTTTGCCGGATTTTTGAGGCACCCCTTGAGAGATTTGGGGTTGGAAAACAACAAAATTGGTGCAAATTCCTCAAATGTCCCCAAAATCCACCTGGGATTCCTTAAAAATCACCTGGGACCCCAAATTTTACCTGGGACCCCCCAAAATCCACCTGGGACCCCCAAATTTCACCTGAAACCTCTTAAAAATCACCTGGGACCCCCCAAATTTCACCTGGGAATTCCTTAAAAATCACCTGGGACCCCCCAAAATCCACCTGGGACCCCCAAAAATCCACCTGGAACCCCCCAAATTTCACCTGGGACCCCCAAATTTCACCTGGGACCCCCCAAAATCCACCTGGAACCCCCAAAAATCCACCTGAGACCCCCAAATTTCACCTGGGAATTCCTTAAAAATCACCTGGGACCCCCAAATTTCACCTGGGGACCCCCAAAATCCACCTGAGACCCCAAATTTCACCTGGGAATTCCTTAAAAATCCACCTGGAACCCCAAATTTCACCTGGGAATTCCTTAAAAATCCACCTGGAACCCCAAATTTCACCTGGGACCCCCCAAAATCCACCTGGAAACCCCCAAATTTCACCTGGGAATTCCTTAAAAATCACCTGGGACCCCCCAAATTTTACCTGAGACCCCCAAAATCCACCTGAGACCCCCAAATTTCACCTGGGAATTCCTTAAAAATCCACCTGGAACCCCAAATTTCACCTGAGAATTCCTTAAAAATCACCTGGAACCCCCCAAATTTCACCTGGGATCCCCAAATTTCACCTGGGACCCCCAAATCCCACCTGGGACCCCCCCCCCAAACTTCACCTGTCCCCCAACCTCACCTGTCCGCCCCCCCCCCTCACCTGAGCCCCCCCAAACCCTCCCGGGCCCCCCAAAACCAGGCGAGGATTTTACAAAATCATCTTTAATGCGGGGGGAGGGGACAGGTAATAAATAGGGGGGGACTCAGGTGTGCAGGGGGCTCGGGTGAGGCTCAGGTGTGCTCAGGTGAGGCTCAGGTGTGCAGGGGGCTCAGGTGAGGCTCAGGTGAGGCTCAGGTGAGGCCCAGGTAATGTCCAGGTGTGCAGGGGTCTCAGATGAGGCTCAGGTGAGGCTCAGATGTGCAGGGAGCTCAGGTGAGTCTCAGGTGAGGCTCAGGTGAGTCCCAGGTGTGCAGGGGGCTCAGGTGAGGCCCAGGTGTGCTCAGGTGAGGCTCAGGTGAGGCCCAGGTGACCCTCAGGTGAGCCTCAGATGTGCCCAGTGTGTGGTCTAGCTGTGCAGGAGTCTCAGGTGAGCTCAGGTGTGCCCAGGTGCACTCAGGTGAGGCTCAGGTGTCCCCAGGTGAGGCTCAGGTGTTCTCAGGTGTGCAGGGGGCTCAGGTGAGGCTCAGATGTTCTCAGGTGAGTCCAGGTGAGGCTCAGGTGTGCAGGGGGCTCAAGTGAGGCTCAGGTGCTCAGGTTGCACTCAGATGAGGCTCAGGTGAGTCCCAGGTATGCAGGGAGCTCAGGTGAGGCTCAGGTGAGGCTCAGGTGTGCAGGGAGCTCAGGTGAGGCTCAGGTGTGCAGAGGGCTCAGATGAGGCTCAGGTGAGGCCCGGGTATCCCCAGGTGAGGCTCAGGTTTCTCAGGTGTGCAGGAGGTTCAGATGAGGCTCAGGTGAGGCTCAGGTGAGGTTCAGGTGTGCAAGGGGCTCAGGTGAGGCTCAGGAGTCTCAGGTGAGGCTCAGGTGTGCCCAGGTGCACTCAGGTGAGGCTCAGGTGTCCCCAGGTGAGGCTCAGGTGTCCCCAGGTGAGGCTCAGGTGTTCTCAGGTGTGTAGGGGGCTCAGATGAGGCTCAGGTGTGCTCAGGTGAGGCTCAGGTGTGCAGGGAGCTCAGGTGAGGCTCAGGTGAGGTTCAGATGAGGCTCAGGTGAGGCCCAGGTGTGCCCAGGTGCACTCAGGTGAGGCTCAGGTGAGTCCCAGGTATGCAGGGGGCTCGGGTGAGGCTCAGGTGAGGCCCAGGTGTGCCCAGATGTTCTCAGGTGTCCTCAGGTGTTCTCAGGTGAGGCCCAGGTGTGCCCAGATGTTCTCAGGTGTTCTCAGGTGAGGCTCAGGTGTGCAGGGGGCTCAGGTGAGGCTCAGGTGAGGCTCAGGTGAGTCCCAGGTGTGCCTCAGATGCACTCAGGTGAGGCCCAGGTGTTCAGGGGTCTCAGGTGACGCTCAGGTGTGCTCAGGTGGAGGCTCAGGTGTGCAAGGGGCTCAAGTGAGGCTCAGGTGAGGTTCAGGTGTTCTCAGGTGAGTCCCAGGTGAGGCCCAGGTGTGCAGGGAGCTCAGGTGAGGCTCAGGTGTGCTCAGGTGCACTCAGGTGAGGCTCAGGTGAGTCCCAGGTATGCAGGGGGCTCAGGTGAGGCCCAGGTGTGCCCAGATGTTCTCAGGTGTCCTCAGGTGTTCTCAGATGAGTCTCAGGTGAGTCTCAGGTGAGGCCCAGGTGTGCCCAGATGTTCTCAGGTGTCCTCAGGTGTTCTCAGATGAGTCTCAGGTGTTCTCAGGTGAGTCCCAGGCGTGCCCAGGCGCGCCCAGGTGCGCTCAGGTGCGGCAGCAGAAGCCGCAGCCGCGGTTTGCCGCAGCAGCCGCAGCAGAAGGAGCAGAGCGGGAAGTGGGGGCTGTGCCGGCGGCGCCGCGCCCAGGTGTGCTGCAGGTGAGGGGGGGACAGGTGAGGTGTGGGGGTGGGGTTACCTGGGAGCCCCCATATCCAGGTGTGAGACACCTGGAACCCAAATCTCAGGTGAGAATCACCTGGGGCTCCTAAATTCAGGTGTGGAACCCTGGATCCCCCCAAATTCCAGGTGTGGAGTTACCTGGAACTCCCAAATCCAGGTGTGGAACACCTGGATCCCCTCAAATCCAGGTGTGAAGTTACCTGGGAGCCCCAAATTCCAGATGTGAGACGCCTGGAGCTCCCAAATCCAGGTGAGAATCACCTGGAGCTCCGAAATTCCAGGTGAGCAACACCTGGATCCCCCCAAATCCAGGTGAAGAACACCTGAAGCTCCCAAATTCCAGGTGAGCAACACCTGGATCCCCCCATATCCAGGTGTGAGACACCTGGGAACCCCAAATCTCAGGTGAGAATCACCTGGAGCTCCCAAATTCCAGGTGTGGGGTTACCTGGGAGCCCCAAATCCAAGTGAGAATCACCTGATCCTCCCAAATCCAGGTAAGGAACACCTGAGCTCCCAAATTCCAGGTGAGGAACACCTGGAGCTCCCAATTCCAGGTGTGGAGTTACCTGGGACCCCAAATTCCAGGTGTGAGACACCTGGGAACCCCAAATCCAGGTGAGCAACACCTGGAGCTCCTAAACTCAGGTGTGGAGTTACTGGAACCCCAAATCCAGGTGAAGAACACCTGAAGCTCCCAAATTCCAGGCGTGGAGTTACCTGGGAGCCCCAAATCCAGGTGTGGAACACCTGGATCCCCCAAATCCAGGGTGGAGTTACTGGAGCTCCCAAATCCAGGTGAGCAACACCTGGATCCCCCCCAAATCCAAGTGTGGAGTTACCTGGGACCCCAAATTCCAGGTGAGGAACACCTGGATCCCCCAAATCCAAGTGTGGAGTTACCTGGGAGCCCAAATTCCAGGCGTGGAGTTACCTGGGAGCCCCAAATCCAGGTGTGGAACACCTGGATCCCCCCAAATCCAGGTGTGGAGTTACCTGGAGCTCCCAAATCCAGGTGAGAATCACCTGGATCCCCTCAAATCCAGGTGTGGGGTTACCTGGGAACCCCAAATTCCAGGTGTGAGAACACCTGGAGCTCCCAAATCCAGGTGAGGGTCCCAGCAACCTGGGGTCACTCACCTGCCCATCCCCCATCAGGGCCGGGGGTTTCGGCTCCAGCGGCGACTCCGGGGCTACCTGGGGCTGGGGGGAGGGGAGAGGGGGGTGAGCACACCTGGGTGAGCACACCTGGAGAGTCCAGAGCACACCTGGGTGAGCACACCTGGACAGCCCAGAGCACACCTGGGCAGCCAGAGCACACCTGGGTGAGCACACCTGGACAGCCCAGAGCACACCTGGGCAGCCAGAGCACACCTGGACAGCCAGAGCACACCTGGGTGAGCACACCTGGAGAGCCCAGAGCACATCTGGAGAGCCCAGAGCACACCTGGGTGAGCACACCTGGACACAGCCAGAGCACACCTGGGTGAGCACACTGGGCAGCCAGAGCACACCTGGACAGCCAGAGCACACCTGGAGAGCCCAGAGCACACCTGGGTGAGCACACCTGGGCAGGCCTGAGCACACCTGGGCAACCAGAGCACACCTGGACAGGCCAGAGCACACCTGGAGAGCCCAGAGCACACCTGGACAGGCCAGAGCACACCTGGGTGAGCACACCTGGGCAGCCAGAGCACACCTGGACAGGCCAGAGCACACCTGAACAGCCCAGAGCACACCTGGAGAGGCCAAAATCCAGATGTGGACCCCCCCTCAAGGCCAGGTGTTCTCACCTGTGCCAGGTGTGCCCCTCCAGCTGTTCCTCACCTGTGCCAGGTGTGACCCCCCCCAATCCAGCTGTTCCTCCAGCTGTTCTCACCTGTCCCACCTGTCCCAGCTGGTCTCACCTGTCCCATCCATTACTCACCTGTCCCACCTGTCCCAGGTGTGCTCCCACAGCTGTTACTCACCTGTCTCACCTGTCTCACCTGTCCCAGGTGTGCTCCCCCAGGTGTCACTCACCTGTCCCACTGTCCCAGGTGTGCCCCCCAATCCAGCTGTTCCCCAGCTGTTCCCCCAACCAGTCTCACCTGTCTCACCTGTCCCGGGTGTCTCTCACCTGTCTCACCTGTCCCAGGTGTGTTCCCCCAGCTGTCACTCACCTGTCTCACCTGTCCCAGCTGTTCTCACCTGTCCCATCCGTCACTCACCTGTCTCACCTGTCCCAGGTGTCACTCACTTGTCTCAGGTGTCACTCACCTGTCTCAGGTGTCACTCACCTGTCCCACCTGTCCCAGCTGTTCCCCCAGCCATTCTCACCTGTCTCACCTGTCCCAGCTGTTCTCACCTGTCCCAGGTGTCACTCACCTGTCTCACCTGTCCCAGGTGTGTCCCCCCAATCCAGCTGTTCCCCAGCTGTTCCCCAGGTGTCACTCACCTGTCTCACCTGTCCCAGCTGTTCCCCAGCCAGTCTCACTGTCCCACCTGTCCCAGGTGTCACTCACCTGTCCAACTGTTCCCCATCTCTTACTCACCTGTCTCACCTGTCCCACGTGTCACTCACCTGTCTCACCTGTCCCAGGTGTCACTCACCTGTCTCACCTGTCCCAGGTGTGCTCCCCCATCCGTTACTCACTTGTCTCACCTGTCCCAGCTATTCCCCAGCTGTTCCCCCAGCCAGTCTCACCTGTCCCAGCTGTTCTCACCTGTCTCACCTGTCCCAGGTGTCACTTACCTGTCTCACCTGTCCCAGGTGTGCTCCCCAGGTGTCACTCACCTGTCCCACCTGTCCCAGCTGTCACTCACCTGTCTCACCTGTCCCAGGTGTGCCCCCATCCAGCTGTTCCCCAGCTGTTTCCCCAGCTGTTCCCCCAGGTGTCACTCACCTGTCCCACCTGTCCCAGGTGTGCCACACCTGTCCCCGCGCTCAGCAGCAGCAGCAGCAGCACCAGGTGGGGGAGGGGCAGCACCTGCAGCGGCCTCATCGCGCTCGGGGGGGGGGCGCGGCCCCTCCGCACCTTTATCCGCACCTGGCCCCGCCCCCGCACCTGGCCCCGCCCCCAAACCTGGCCCCGCCCCCGCACCTGGCCCGCCCCCCGCCCCACCCCCTCCCCCAGCGAGGTTTGGGTGGAAAAACGCCAAGATTGGGTGGGGGAGGGAGGGGAGAGGGTTTGGGGGGGCTCAGGTGTGTCCAGGGGGTCACTCAGGTGTGTCCGGGGGGTCTCAGGTGTGTCCAGGACCCCCCAAAAGGGTCTCAGGTGTGTCCAGAGGTCACTCAGGTGTGTCCGGGGGTCACTCAGGTGTGCCAGGGGGGTTCAGGTGTGTCCGGGGGGGTTCAGGTGTGTCCAGGACCCCCCAAAAGTGTCCCAGGTGTGTCCAAGTGTCCCCCAGGTGTGTTCAGGGGGGCTCAGGTGTGTCCGGGGGGCTCAGTGTGTCCAGGACCCCCAAAAGGGCCTCAGTTGTGTTCCAGGTGTGTCCAGGTGTCCCCCAGGTGTGTCCAGGGGGGGTTCAGGTGTGTCCCAGATGTGTTCCAGGTGTGTCGGGGGGGCTCAGGTGTATCCAGGGGGGCTCAGGTGTGTCCAGATGTCCCCCAGGGTGTCCAGGGGTCACTCAGGTGTGTCCAGGGGGGCTCAGTGTGTCTGGGGGTCACTCAGGTGTGTCCGGGGGGTCTCAGGTGTGTCCCAGGTGTGTTCAGGGGGTTCAGGGGGGTTCAGGTGTGTCCAGGACCCCCCAAAAGGGCCTCAGGTGTGTCCAGGTGTCCCCCAGGTGTGTCCAGGGGGGCTCAGGTGTGTCCAGGACCCCCCAAAAGTGTCTCAGGTGTGTCCCAGTGTCCCCCAGGTGTTCTCAGGTGTGTCCAGGGGCCACTCAGGTGTGTCCAGAGGTCACTCAGGTGTGTCCCAGGTGTGTTTTGGGGTCACTCAGGTGTGTCCAGGGGGGCTCAGGTGTGTCCAGGACCCCCCAAAAGTGTCCCAGGTGTGTCCAGATGTCCCCCAAAAGGGCCTCAGGTGTGTCTGGGGGTCACTCAGGTGTCCCCAGGTGTGTCCAGGGGGCTCAGGTGTATCTGGGAGGGTTCAGGTGTGTCCAGGATCCCCCAAAAGGGTCTCAGGTGTGTCCAGGGGTCACTCAGGTGTGTCCAGAGGTCACTCAGGTGTGTCCAGGGGGGTTCAGGGAGTTCAGGTGTGTCCAGGACCCCCCAAAAGGGCCTCAGGTGTGTCCAGGGGAGTTCAGGTGTGTGTTTCAGGGTCACTCAGGTGTGTTCAGGGGGGCTCAGGTGTGTCCCAGGTGTGTCCAGATGTCCCCCAGGTGTGTCCAGGGGGGTTGAGGTGTGTCCAGGGGTCACTCAGGTGTGTCCAGAGGTCACTCAGGTGTGTCCAGGGGGGTTGAGGTGTGTCCAGGGGTCACTCAGGTGTGTCCAGGGGAGTTCAGGTGTGTCCAGATGTCCCCCAGGTGTGTCCAGGGGGGCTCAGGTGTGTCCAGGACCCCCCAAAAGTGTCTCAGGTGTGTCCAGGGGGGCTCAGGTGTGTCCAGGGGTCACTCAGGTGTGTCCGGGGGGCTCAGGTGTGTCCAGGTGTGTCCAGAGGTCACTCAGGTGTGTCCAGGGTCACTCAGGTGTCCCCCAGGTGTGTCCAGGGGGGGTTCAGGTGTGTCCCAGATGTGTTCCAGGTGTGTCCAGGGGGGGCTCAGGTGTGTCCGGGGGGGGTTCAGGTCTGTTCCAGGTGTGTCCAGGGGGGCTCAGGTGTGTCCAGGGGGGCTCAGGTGTGTCCAGGGGTCACTCAGGTGTGTCCAGGTGTCCCTCAGGTGTGTCCAGGGGGGCTCAGGTGCATCCCAGCCTCCCCAGGTGTGTCCCAGGTCTGCCCAGGGGTCACTCAGGTGTGTTCAGGGGGGCTCAGGTGTGTCTGAGGGGTTCAGGTGTGTCCAGGGGTCACTCAGGTGTGTCCCAGGTGTGTCCAGGGGGTTCAGGTGTCCCCAGGTGTGTCCAGGTGTTCTCAGGTGTGTCCCAGTGTCCCCCAGGTGCCCCCCAGGTGTGTTTCAGGGTCACTCAGGTGTGTCCAGGGGGGTCCAGGTGTCCCCCAGGTGTCCCCCAGGTGTCCCCCAGGTGTCCCCCAGGTGCCCCCCAGATGTCCCCCAGGTGTGTCCAGGGGGGTCCAGGTGCCCCCCAGATGTCCCCCAGGTGTGTCCAGGGGGGTCCCAGGTGTCCCCCAGGTGTGTCCAGGTGTTCTCAGGTGTGTCCCAGTGTCCCCCAGGTGTCCCCCAGGTGTGTTTCAGGGTCACTCAGGTGTGTCCAGGGGGGTCCAGGTGTCCCCAGGTGTCCCCCAGAGAGTTCAGGTGTCCCCCAGGTGTGTTTTGGGGTCACTCAGGTGTGTCCAGGGGTCACTCAGGTGTTCCAGGGGAGTTCAAGTGTCCCCCAGGTGTGTCCAGGTGTGTCCAGGGGGTTCAGGTGTTCTCAGGTGTGTCCAGTGTCCCCCAGGTGTCCCCAGGTGTGTCCCAGGTGTGTCCAGGGGGGTCCCAGGTGTCCCCAGGTGTCCCCCAGGTGCCCCCCCCGCTGCTGTCCCCGTGTTTGTTGTCCCCTCCCGAGGTCACCCCGGGCCAGACCCGGCGGCGCCAGCGCGGGGACAGAGGGGGGGACAGGGACAGAGGGACAGAGGGACAGAGGGACAGAGGGACAGAGGGGACAGGGGGGACAGAGGGACAGACAGAGGGACAGAGGGACAGGGACAGACAGGGGGACAGACAGAGGGACAGGGACAGACAGAGGGGACAGAGGGACAGGGGGACGGACAGAGGGACAGACAGAGGGACAGACAGAGGGACAGAGGGACAGAGGGACAGGGGGGACAGAGGGGACAGAGGGACAGACAGAGGGACAGAGGGACAGACAGGGGGACAGACAGAGGGACAGAGGGACAGAGGGACAGAGGGGACAGAGGGACAGACAGAGGGACAGAGGGACAGAGGGGACAGAGGGACAGACAGAGGGACAGAGGGACAGACAGGGGGACAGACAGAGGGACAGAGGGACAGAGGGACAGAGGACAGACAGAGGGACAGAGGGGAAGAGGGACAGGGGGACAGAGGGACAGAGGGACAGGGGGACAGAGGGACAGACAGAGGGACAGACAGAGGGACACGGGGACAGAGGGACAGACAGAGGGGACAGAGGGACAGGGGACAGAGGGACAGGGACAGGGGGACAGAGACACGGACAGGGGACAGACAGACGGGGGACAGACAGGGGGACAGGGACAGGGGGACAGAGGGACAGACAGAGGGGACAGAGGGACAGAGGGACAGAGGGGACAGACAGAGGGACAGGGGGACAGAGGGGACAGAGGGGACAGAGGGACAGACAGAGGGACAGACAGAGGGACAGACAGAGGGGACAGACAGAGGGACAGACAGAGGGACAGACAGAGGGACAGACAGAGGGACAGACAGGGGGACAGACAGAGGGGACAGACAGAGGGACAGGGAGGGGACAGACGGACAGACAGAGAGGACAGGGAAAGGACAGAGGGACAGAGGGACAGAGGGAGGGGGGACAGACAGAGGGACAGGGACAGACAGAGGGGACAGACAGAGGGACAGGGACAGAGGGACAGGGGGACAGGGGGACAGAGGGGACAGAGGGACAGACAGACAGAGGGACAGACAGAGGGACAGACAGAGGGACAGACAGAGGGACAGAGGGACAGAGGGACAGGGGGACAGAGGGACAGAGGGACAGAGGGACAGACAGAGGGACAGAGGGGGGACAGAGGGGACATTGTGAGGGGACATTTGGTGACAATTTGGTGGCACAGCGGGGGACATCGCGGGGGACACCGGGCTGGACATGGGGACACCTTGGGGACACCTTGGGGACATCGAGGGGGGACAGGGGGACAGTGAGGGGACATCAGGGACGCAGCGGGGGTGGCCTTGGGGACAGGGACAGGGACAGGGACAGGGACAGGGACAGTGACACCGCGGTGGCGCCGCGCCGGTGGCCTTGAGTGGCGCCGAGGTGACGAGGGGTGGCAGCGGCGGCGACACCGAGGGGACATCGACGGTGGCACCGGTGGGACAGTGATGGTGGCACTGACGGACAGGGAGGTGACAACGGGTGACACTGATGGGACACTAATGGTGGCATCAATGTGACAGGGAGGTGACACTGATGGTGGCACTGATGGACAGGGAGGTGACATTGATGGTGACAATGATCTGGTGACAATGATGTGGCACTGATGGGACACTGATGGTGGCATGAGTGGGACAGGGATGTGACAATGATGGTGACAATGATCTGGTGACAATGATATGGCACTGATGGTGACAATGATGTGACACTGATGGGACACTGATGGTGGCACTAATGTGACACTGGTGGGACAGGGATGTGACAACGGTGGTGACAATGATGGGACATTGATGTGGCACTGATGGCGCAGGGATGTGACACTGATGGGACAGGGATGGTGACAGGGATGTGACACTAGTGGTGACAATGATGGTGACACTGATGGTGGCATGTGTGGGACAGGCAGGTGACACTGATGGGACACTGATGGTGACATTGATGGTGGCACTGATGTGGCAATGATGGGACATTGATGGTGACAATGATGGGACATTGATGATGGTGGCACTGATGTGACACTGATGGTGACAATGATCTGGTGACAATGATGGTGACACTGATGGTGGCACTGATGGTGGCACTGATGGCACAGGGAGGTGACACCGATGGTGGCATTGATGGGACACTGATGGTGGCAATGATCTGGTGACAATGATGGTGACACTGAGGGGACATTTTGGTGACACTGGTGGTGACAATGATGGGACAGGGGACACAGGGACAGGGGGACAGGGTGGCACCAGGGGTGACAATGTCCTGGGGGGGGTGCACTGTCCCTAAAGGAGTGACAATGTGACAATGTCCCAGGGGGTGACAGCAGCGTCCTGGGGAGGGGTGACAATGACATTGGGGGTGGCACTGTCCCCAATGTCCCCGATGTCCCCAAGGGAGGGTGGCACTGTCCCTGTCCCTGATGTCCCAAATGTCCCCAGGGGGGTTTGGGTGTCCCTGTCTCCAAGGGGGGTGGCTGTCCTGATGTCCCCAGAGGGGTGGCACTGTCCCTGTCCCTGATGTCCCGATGTCCCAATGTCCCCAAGGGGTGGTGGCCCTGTCCCCATGTCCCCAAGGAGGGGAGGGTGGCCCTGTCCCTGTCCCCAGGGGGGTTGGTCGCCCTGTCCCCAAGGGGGGGTGGCACTGTCCCCAATGTCCCTGTCCCTGTCCCCAAGGGGGGTGGCACTGTCCCTGTCCCAATGTCTCCAAGGGGGGGTGGCACTGTCCCTGTCCCTGTCCCTGATGTCCCAATGTCCCCAGGGGGGGTGGCACTGTCCCCGATGTCCCTGATGTCCCCAAGGGGGGGATGGCACTGTCCCTGTCCCTGTCCCTGATGTCCCCGCTGTCACCAGGGGGGGTTGGTGGCACTGTCCCCAAGGGGGGTGGCACTGTCCCTGATGTCCCCAAGGGGGGGTGGCACTGTCCCTGATGTCCCCAAGGGGGGTGGCACTGTCCCTGTCCCTGTTCCCGATGTCCCCAGGGGGGGTTGGTGGCCCTGTCCCCAAGGGGGGGTGGCACTGTCCCTGTCCCTGTCCCTGTCCTGATGTCCCCAATGTCCCTGATGTCCCCAGGGGGGATGGCACTGTCCCTGTCCCTGTCCCTGTCCCCGATGTCCCCAGGGGGGGTGGCACTGTCCCTGTCCCTGTCGATGTCCCCATGGGGGGTTGGTGGCTCTGTCCCCAGGGGTTGGTGGCCCTGTCCCGATGTCCCTGATGTCCCCATCGATGTCCCCAGGGGGGGTTGGTGGCCCCGGCGCCGCGCTGGCGCCTCTGACGGTGACAGTTGCGACATTCGGGGTGGCAGCGCCGGTGTCCCTCGCCCCTCCCCCCTCCCCTCCCCTCCCCAAACAACAAAAAAAAAAAAATTCCCAAAAATTTCCCCAAAAAAAATTCCCGGAAAATTTCCCAAAAATGTCCCAAAAAAATTCCCCAAATTTCCCAAAAATTTCTCAAAAATTTCTCAAAAATTTCACCAAAATAAAAAAAAATTCACCCAAAATTTTTCTAAAAATTAAAAAAAAAATTCCCAAAATTCCCCCCAAAATTTCCCAAAATTTCCCAAAATTCTCCAAAATTTCCCCAAAATTTATTCAAAAATTCCCAAAATACCCCAAAAGTTTCTTCAAAAATTCCTCAAAATTTCTCCAAAATTTCTCCAAAAGTTTCCCAAAATTTATCCAACAATTCCCCAAAATTCCTCCCAAAAGTTTCCCAAAAATTAAAAATAATTTCCCCAAAATTCCCCCAAAATTCCCCAAAATTTATCCAAAAATTTCCCCAAAATTTCCCAAGTTTCCCAAAATTTCTCCAAAATTTCTCCAAAATTCCCCAAATTCCCCCAAAATTTATTAAAATTTCTCCAAAATTTCAAAAAAATTTCTCAAAAAATTCTCAAAAATTCCCCAAATTTACCCAAAAAAATTTCTCCAAAATCCCCCAAATTTTCCCCAAAAATTCCCCAAAGTTCCCAAAATTTATCCAAAATTTTCCCAAAGTTTCTCCAAAAAATTCCCCAAAATTTACCCCAAAATTTTCCTGAATTAAAAAAAAATTAATTATTTTAAAATGCAATTTTCATTTTTTTAAATTATTATTTGAAGTTTTTCAAATTATTTTTTCCCCACCCCCCAAAAACTCCAAAACCCCAAAAAATCCCCCAAAATTTCCCTTTTTTCTTCTTTTTAAAATATTTCTAGTTTAAAAAAAAAATGATTTAATTATTTTAAATTAGCTTTTTAATATTTTTCTTAATTTTGAAATATGTTTTTAGGTTTTAAAATTATTTTAATTTTTTTTTTCTCAGCTTCCCCTCCCCCATCCCAAAACCACCACAAAAAAATACACAAAAATTATTTTTTTAAAGTTTTTTTTTTTTATTTTTTAAAATTTTTCAATCCATTCCCTTCCCTTCCCCCTCCCCCACCCCCAAAAAACCCAAAAAAATCCCAAAAACCAAAAAAAAAACCAAAAAAAAGAGGAGAAAACTCTACAAAAAAATCCCACGAGGCTGGAAGCAACAAATTAATGAATTCCAAATTAATTAATTAATTTCAAATTAATTAATTCTGAATTAATGAATTTCAAATGAACAAAATTCAAATTAATTAATTCAGAATTAATTAATTCAAAATAAATAAATTTCAAATTAATTAATTCAGAATTATTGAATTCAAGTAATTAATTTCAAATTAATTAAATCCAAAATATTTAATTTCAAATTAATGAATTCTGAATTAATTAATTCCAAATTAATTAATGAATTACAAATTAACTAAATCCAAATTAATCACTTCCAAATAATAAATTCCAAATTAACAAATTCAAATGAATAAATTTCAAATTAATTAATTCCAAATTAATTAATGAATTCCAATAATAAATTTCAAATTAATAAATTCCAAATCAATAATTTTGAAATTAATTAATTCTGAATTAATGAATAAATTTCAAATTAACAAATTCCAAATGAATAAATTTTGAAATTATTGAATTCTGAATTATTTTCTAATTAATGAATCCCAAATTAATGAATTTCAAATCAATAAATTCCAAATGAATAAATTTCAAATTAAGCCTGAATTAATAAATTCCAAATTAAATAATTTGAAATGACTGAATTCTAAATTAATTAATTCTGAATTAATTTCACATTAATTAATAAATTCCAAATTAATGAATTCCAAATTAATTAATAAATTCCAAATTAATGAATTCCAAATTAATAAATTCCAAATGAATACATTCCAAATTAATTAATTAATTCCAAATTAATTAATTCCAATTTAATTAATAAATTTCAAGTGAATAAATTTCGAAATAATGAATTTCAAATTAATTCCCAATTAATAATTTCAAATAATAATTCTGAATTAATTAACTTCAAATGAATTTCAAATGATTGAATTCCAAATTAATGATTTCCAATTAATGAACAAATTCCAAATGAATAAATTCTGAATTAATTCATTTCAAATTTCTAAATTAACAAATTTCAAATTAATGAATTCCAAATTCACTAATTCCAAATAATCATTCCAATTAATTAATAAATTTCAAATGAATACATTTCAAATTAATAAATTCTGAATTAATTAATTTCAAATTATAGAATTCCAAATGAATAAATTCAAAATAATGAATTCTGAATTAATTAATTTCAAATTTCCAAACGAATAAATTCCGAATCAATTAATTTCAAATTTCCAAATAAATTAATTCCAAATGAATAAATTCAAAATGAATAAATTCTGAATTAATTAATTCCAAATTTCCAAATGAATAAATTCTGAATTAATTAATTTCAAATTTCCAAATTAAGAAATTCCCAATGAATAAATTCCAAATTAATAATTCCAAAATAATTAATTCCAATTTAATTAATAAATTTCAAATGAATAAATTTCAAATTAATTATTCTGAATTAATTCATTTCAAATTTCCAAATTAACAAATTTCAAATTAATGAATTCCAAATTAATGAATTCCAAAATAATTAATTCAATTTAATTAATAAATTTCAAATGAATAAATTTCAAATTAATAATTCTGAATTAATTAAATCCAAATTATAGAATTCCAAATGAATAAATTCCAAATTAATGAATTCTGAATTAATTAATTTCAAATTTCCAAATGAATAAATTCCAAATCAATTAATTTCAAATTTCCAAATAAATTAATTCCCAATGAATAAATTCCAAATTAATGGATTTAAAATAATTAATAAATTCCAAATGAATAAATTCCAAATTAATTAATTTCAAATTTCTAAATTAACAAATTTCAAATAATGAATTTCAAATTCACTAAATTCCAAAATAATTCATTCCAATTTAATTAATAAATTTCAAATGAAACAAATTTCAAAATAACGGAATTTCAATTTAACAAATTCCAAATAAATAAATTTCAAATTAATTAATTCTGAATTAATGAATTTCAAAGAAATTTCAAATTTATGAATTCCAAATTAATGAATTCCAAATGATACATTTCAATTAATGAACTCTGAATTAATGAATTACAAATTAATAAATTGAAATGAATCAATTCAGAATCAATTCACTTCAGATTAATTAATTCCAAATTAATTAATTAATTCCAAATAATAAATCCTAATGAATACATTTCCAAATTAATAAATTCCAAATGAATCAATTCCAAATGAATCAATTTCAAATGAATAAGTTTCAAATTCATTAATTCTGAATTAATTTCACATAAATTCCAAATTAACAAATTCCAAATAAATAAACTCCAAATGAATAAATCTCAAATCCATTAATTCCAAATTAATTCCAAATTAATTAATTCCAAACGAATTCATGAATTCCAAATGAATAAATTTCAAATTATTTAATTCCAAATTAATTAATAAATTCCAAATGCATAAATTCCAAATTAATGAATTCTGATTAATTAATTCCAAATTCCAAATGAATAAATTCTGAATTAATTCATTTCAATTTCCAAATTAACAAATTCCCGATGAATAATTCCAAATTAATGGATTTTAAAATAATTAATAAATTCCAAATGAATAAATTTGAAATTAACAAATTGAATTAATTTAATTCCAAATTTCCAAATGAATAAATTCTGAATTAATGGGTTTTAAAATAATTAAATAAATTCCAAATGAATAAATTCCAAATTAACGAATTCTGAATTAATTAATTTCAAATTATAGAATTCCAAATTAATAAATCCAAATTAATTAATTCCAAATTTCCAAATGAATAAATCTGAATTAATTAATTTCAAATTTCCAAATTAACAAATTTCAAATTAATGAATTCCAAATGAATGAATTCTGAATTAATTAATTCAAATTCCCAATGAATAAATTCTGAATTAATTAATTTCAAATTTCTACATTAAGAAATTTCAAATTAATGAATTCCAAATTAATTAATTCCAAAATAATTAATTCCAATTTAATTAATAATTTCAAATGAATAAATTTCAAACTAATTAATTCTGAATTAATTAATTTCAAATTATTGAATTCCAATGAATAAATTCCAAATTAATGAATTCTGAATTAATTAATTTCGAATTTCCAAATGAATAAATTCCAATGAATAAATTCCAAATTAATTAATTTCAAATTTCCAAATTAATTAATTCCAAATGAATAAATTCAAATTAATAAATTCCAAATGAACCAATTCCAAATGAATAAATGGATTATTGATTGATTCCCTCGTGGTTCCCGCCCAGCCCCCGCTGCTGCAGCTGCGCCCGGAGCGCGGCGTTCTCGCTCTTCAGCTCCTCCACTGCCAAAAAAAACAAAATTCATTTAAAAACCCAAAATTCCCTTTTTTAGCCCCCAAAATTCCATTTTAAAAGCCAAAATTCCCTTAAAAAACCCCAAAATTTCCATTTTTAACCCCCAAAAAACCCAAAATTCCCATCTAAAACCCAAAATTTCATTTAAAAACCAAAAATTCTTTTTTAGCCCCCAAAAACCCAAAATTCCATTTAAAACCCAAAATTCCCTTTAAAACCTCAAAATTCCATTTTAAAAACCCAAAATCCCTTTTAGCCCCCAAAAAACCCCCAAATCCCTTTTAAAAACCCAAAATTCCCTTTTTTAGCACCAAAACCCCCAAAATTCCAATTTTTTGGCCCCAAAAAACCCAAAATTTCATTTTTTAGCCCCAAAATTCCCTTTTAAAAACCCAAAATTTCCCTTTTTTAGCACAAAAAAACCCCAAAATTCCCTTTTTTAGCCCCAAAATTCCAATTTAAAAACGCAAAATTTGCTTTTTTAGCCCCAAAATTTCATTTAAAAGTCCAAAAATTCCCTTTTAAAAACCCCAAAATTCCCTTTTTTAGCACCAAAAAAAAAACCAAAACCAAAAAACACAAAAAAAAAAAAAAAAAAAAAAAAAAAAAACAAAATTCCATTAAAAACCAAAAATTCCATTTTAAAAACCAAAAATTTCCCTTTTAAAAATCAAAATTTCCATTTAAAACCCAAAATTCCATTTAAAAAACCCAAAATTCCATTTAAAAACCAAAAATTCCGTTTTAAAAACCCAAAATTCCATTTTAAAAACCAAAATTCAATTTAAAAACCACAATTCCATTTTAAAAAAACCAAAAATTTCCCTTTTAAAACCAAAATTCCATTTAAAAACCCAAAATTCCTTTTTAGCCCCAAATTCGTGTCCCCAAAAATTCCCATTTTTAACCCAATTTTTTTCCAAATTTTTCCCGATTTTAATTTGATTTTTTCCTCGATTTTCACGGCTTTAATCCCATTTTTTCCCTGAATTTTTCCATTTTTAAACAAATTTTTCCCATTTTTAACCAATTTTCCCCATTTCAACCTAAATTCCCCATTTTCAACCTAAATTTTCCCATTTTTTAAACCCAAATTTTCCCCTTTAAACCCGTTTTTTTTGGGGGAGAGGGAAATTTTTGAGGTTTTGGGGAATTTTTGGGTCTTTTTGGGCCAATTTCACTGGGAGTTTTGGCCGATTTTTTTTGATTTTTGGGTGATTTTGGGGCCATTTTGTGACGATTTTGGGGTGATTTTTGGAGTAATTTTTGGCCGATTTGGGGTGATTTTTAGGTCATTTTGTGGCAATTTTGGTGGGATTTGGAGGGATCTTGGGGTGATTTTTGGGTCATTTTTGGCCAATTTTTGGGGTGGTTTGGGGATTTTGAGCCAATTTTGGGTGATTTTGGGGCGTTTTTCACAGGGATTTTTGGCTGATTTTTAGCTGATTTTGGGGTGATTTTTGGGTCATTTTGTGGCCATTTTTTGGGTGATTTTGGGCCATTTTGTGGCAATTTTTGTGGTGATTTGTGTGGTGATTTTGTGGCAATTTTGGGGGGATTTTGGGTGATTTTGGGGGGGATTTTTGGGGCGGTTTTGGCCGATTTTGGCCGATTTTGTGGCAATTTTGGGGTGATTTTGGGGTGATTTTAGGTCATTTTGTGGCGATTTTTGAAGGGATTTGGGGTGACTTTGGGGTGATTTTGGGGTGGTTTTGTGGTGATTTTTGGTTGATTTTTGGGCGATTTTGGGGCAATTTTGGGTGATTTTTGGTCGATTTTGAGGGGATTTTTGGCTGACTTTGGGATGATTTTTGGCTGATTTGTGGCGATTTTTTGGGTCATTTTTGGCCAATTTGTAGCAATTTTTGGGGTGATTTGTGGCAATTTTTGCCCAATTTTGGGGTGATTTTTAGGTCATTTATGGCAATTTTTGGGTGATTTTTGGCTGATTTTTGGCCAATTTTGGGGTGATTTTGGGATTATTTTTGGGTCATTTTTTGGCAATTTTTGGTGGGATTCTGGGGCGATTTTTGGGTGATTTTGTGGCCGATTTTTGGCTGATTTTGTGGTGATTTTTGGGTCATTTTGGGGCAATTTTGGGGTAATTTTTGGGGTGATTTTTGGGGTGGTTTTAGCCGATTTTGGGGTAATTTTTGGTCATTTGTGGCGATTTTTGTCCAATTTTGGTCATTTTGGCCGATTTGGGCCATTTTTTGCGGGGATTTTTTGCCGAGTCTGGGTGATTTTTTGCCCGATTTTTTTTGATTTTTGGGGTGATTTTGGGGTGATTTTTAGGTCATTTTGTGGCAATTTTTGGTGGGATTTTTGGGGTAATTTTTGGCCAATTTTGGGTGACTTTGTGGTGATTTTTGGGTGATTTTGGGCAATTTTGGGGTAATTTTTGACCAATTTTGTAGTGATTTTTTAGGTCATTTTGTGGCGATTTTGGGGGATTTTGGGGCGATTTTTGGGTGATTTTGGGGTGATTTTTTGGGGCATTTTGGGCTGATTTTTGGGTCATTTTGTGGCAATTTTTGGGTAATCTTTGGCCAATTTTGGGGTGATTTTTGGGTGATTTTGGGGTGATTTTTAGGTCATTTTGTGGCGATTTTTGTCCAATTTTGGGTCATTTTTGGCTGATTTTGGTTGATTTTGGGGCGATTTTTAGGTGATTTTGGGCCAATTTTGTGGCGATTTTGGTGGGATTTTTGGGTGATTTTTTGCCCGATTTTTTGGGATTTTTGTGTGATTTGGGGTGATTTTTGGGTGATTTTTTTTGGATTTCTTTTGGATTTTTGTGTGATTTTAGGGTGATTTCAGGGTGATTTTTGGCGATTTGGGCCATTTTTCGCGGGGATTTTTTGCCGATTTTGGGTGATTTTTTGCCTGATTTTTTTGGATTTTTTTTTGGATTTTGGGTGTTTTGGGTGATTTTGGGGATTTTGTGTCACCTGCTGGCGCAGGAGGTCGTTGTCCACCTGCAGCCTCTCGGCCTCCTTGAAGGTTTCCTGCAGGCGGGCGTTGCTCTGGCGCAGCTCCCGCACGTAATCGCACGCCTTGGACAGGATCCGCCCTTGCTCTGCCAAAAAACCCCAAAATTTTATTTGGGATCCCTGAAAATCTACCTGGGATACCCAAAATTTATCTGGGATCCCAAATTCACCTGGAAACCCCAAAAATTTAACCTGGGATCCCTCAAAAAATTCCAAAAATTAACCTGGGATTCTCGAAATCCACCTGGGATCCCGCCCTTGCTCTGCCAAAAAAACCCAAAATTTTATTGGGATACCCAAAATATAACCTGGAGACCCAAAATTAATCTGGGATTTCCAAAATTATCTGGGATTTCCAAAAATTTAACTGGGATTTCTAAAAATTAATCTGGGATTCACCAAATCCACCTGGGATCCCGCCCTGCTCTGCCAGAAAAATCCCAAAATTTTATTGGGATACCCAAAAATTTATCTGGGATCCCCAAATTCCACCTGCAATTCCCCAAAATTTAACCTGGGATCCCCCAAAAAATCCCAAAATCTACCTGGAATCCCCAAAAATTTAACCTGGGATTCTCCAAATCCACCTGGGATCCTGCCCTTGCTCTGCCCAAAAAATCCCAAATTTTATTGGGAGACCCAAATATAACCTGGGAGACCCAAAATTTAATGGGATCCCCAAAATTTATCTGGGATTTCCAAAAATTTAACCTGGGATCCCTCAAAAATTCCGAATATAACCTGGGATTCTCAAAAATCCACCTGGGATCCCGCCCTTGCTCTGCCAAAAAATCCCAAAATTTTATTGGGAGACCCAAAATTTAACCTGGGAACCCCAAAAATCCCAAAATTTATCTGGGATTTCCAAAATTTATCTGGGATTTCCAAAATTTATCTGGGATTTCCAAAAATTTAACCTGGGATTTCTAAAAAATTAACCTGGGATTCTCGAATCCACCTGGGATCCCGCCCTTGCTCTGAATAAAAAATCCCAAAATTTATTGGGAGACCCAAAATATAACCTGGGATTTCCAAAAATTTATCTGGGATTTCCAAAATTTATCTGGATTTCCAAAAATTTATCTGGGATTTCTAAAAATTAACCTGGGATTCTCGAAATCCACCTGGGATCCCGCCCTTGCTCTGAATAAAAAATCCCAAAATTTTATTGGGAGACCCAAAATTTATCTGGGATACTCAAAAATCCACCTGGGATTCCCCCCAAAAATCCCTAAAATCCATTTGGGAACACCCAAACATCCCCAAATCCCACTGGGATCCCGCCCTTGCTCTGCCAAAAATCCCAAAAATTTAATTGGGAGACCCAAAAAATTTATCTGGGAGACCCAAAATTTATCTGGGATTTCCAAATTCCACCTGGAATTCCCCAAAATTTAACCTGGGATCCGCCAGAATCCACTGGGATCCCCTAAAATCCCAAAATCCACCTGGGATCCCGCCCTTGCTCTGCCAAAAAAACCCCAAAATTTATCTGGGATACCCAAAAATTTATCTGGGAGACCCAAAATTTTATCTGGGATCCCTAAAATTTAACCTGGATCCCCAAAAATCCCAAAATCCACCTGGGATCCCGCCCTTGCTCTGCCAAAAAAACCCCAAAATTTTATTGGGATACCCAAAAATTTATCTGGGAGACCCAAAATTTATCTGGGATTTCCAAAAATTTATCTGGGATTTCTAAAAATTAACCTGGGATTCTCGAAATCCACCTGGGATCCCGCCTTGCTCTGCCAAAAAAATCCCAAAATTTATTGGGATCCCTAAAAATCTACCTGGGAGACCCAAAATTTATCTGGGATCCCCAAATTCCACTGGAAACCCCAAAAATTTAACCTGGGATCCCTCAAAATTCCAAAATTTAACCTGGGATTCTCAAAAATCCACCTGGGATCCCGCCCTTGCTCTGCCCAAAAATCCCAAAATTTTATTGGGAGACCCAAAATTTATCTGGGATTTCCAAATTCCACCTGGAAACCCCAAAAATTTAACCTGAGATCCCCCAAAATCCCAAAATCCACCTGGGATCCCGCCCTTGCTCTGCCAAAAAAACCCAAATTTATCTGGGATCCCAAAATTTATCTGGGATTTCCAAAATTTAACCTGGGATCCCTCAAAAATTCCAAAATATAACCTGGGATTCTCAAAAATCCACCTGGGAATGCCAGAATATAAATTGGGATCCCTCAAAAATCCCAAAATTTATCTGGGATTCCCCAAAATTTAACCTGGGAACTCCAAAATCCACCTGAGAACCTCCAAAATTATCCCCAAATTTCCCCTGAAATCCCATTTTTTCCCCCCAAATTCCCAATTCCCATTTTTGCCCAAAATCCCGTTTTTTTCCCAAAATTCCCATTATTATTTTTTTCCCCCTATTCCCAATTTTTATTTTTTTTCCCAAAATCCCATTTTGTGCCCCCAACCCCATTACTATTTTTTCCCCCTAAACCCCCAATTTTTTTTCCCAAAACCCCATAATTATTCTTTCCCCAAAATCCCGTTTTATTCCCAAAATTCCCATTATTTTTCCCCCCAATTCCCCACAATTATTATTTTTATATTTTCCCAAATTCCCATTTTCCCTCCAATCTCCCATTATTATTATTATTATTATTATTAATTTTTTTCCCAAAATCCCCATTTTCCCCCAAACTCCCATTATTTTATTATTATTATTATTATTTTATTATTATTATTATTAATATTATTACTATTTCCCCCCCAAACAACCTTTTTTTTTTTTTTTCCAAAATCCCCTTTTCCCCCAACCCCCCATTATTATCATTATTACTATTATTATTATTATTATTTCTCTCCCAATCCCCCATTATTATTATTATTATAATATTATTATATTATTATTTTTATTATTTTCCCCAAAATCCCCATTTTCCCCCAACCCCCCATTATTATTATTATTATCATTATTATTATTATTATTATTTCCCCCAATCACCCATTATTATTATTATTATTATTATTATACTATTATTATTATTATTATTATTATTATTATATTATATTTATATTATTTTTATTATTTTTCCGAAAATCCCCATTTTCCCCCCAACCCCCCATTATTATTATCATCATCATTATTATTATTATTAATTATTATTAATATTATTTCCTCAAAACACCCATCATTATTATTATTATTACTATTGTTATTATTATTATTATTATTTTCCCCAAACACCTATTATTAATATTATTATTATTACTATTATTATTATTATTATTATTATTATTATTATTTCCCCCCAAACACCTATTATTATTATTATTATTATTATTATTATTATTATATTATTATTATTATATTATTATTATTATTTCCCAAAATCCCCATTTTTCCCCAATCCCTCATTATTATTATTATTATTTATTTTTAATTACTATTTTTATTTTCATTATTATTATTTTTTGTCCAAAATCCCATTTTTTTCCCCCAATCCCCCCTTCCTATAATTATTATTATTATTTTTAATTATTATTATATTTTCCCCAAATCCCCGTTTTTCCCCCAATCCCCCAATTTTTAAATTTTCCCTAAAATCACATTTTTTTTTCCAAAATCCCAATTTTTTATATTTTCCCCAAAATCCCCGTTTTTTTCCCCCCAATCCCCCACTATAATTATTATTATATTTTTTCCCAAATTCCCCTTTTTTCCCCAATCCCCCATTATTATTATTATTATTATTATTATTATTATTTTATTATTATTATTATTATTATTACTATCACTATTATTATCTTTTACCCAAATTCCCGTTTTTCTCTCCAATCCTCCATTATTATTAGTATTATTATTACTATTACTACTGTTATTATTATTATCACTATTATTATTATTATTTTTTTTACCCAAAATCCCCATTTTTTGCCCCAATCCTCCATCATTATTATTATATTATTATTTTATTATTATTATTATTATTATTATTATTATTATTATTACTATTATTATTATTTCCCCCAAACGCCCATTATTAATATTATTATTATTAATTATTATCATTATTTATTATTATTATTTTCCACCAACCCCATTATTATTAATTATTATTATTATTATTAATTATTATTATTATTATTTCCCCCAATCTCCTATTATTATTATTATTATTATTAATTTTTTTCCCAAAATCCCCATTTTCCCCCCAAACTCCCATTATCATTATTATTATTATTATTATTATTATTACTATTATTTCCCCCAAACACCCATTATTACTATTATTATTATTATTATTATTATTATTATTATTATTATTATTATTATTATTATTATTATATTATATTATTATTTTTATTATTTTCCCCAAAATCCCCATTTTCCCCCCAACCCTCCATTATATCATCATTATTATTATTATTATTATTAATATTATTTCCCCCAAACACCCATCATTATTATTATTATTATTATTATTATTATTATTATTATTATTATTATTATTACTATTATTATCATTATTATTATTTCCCCCAAACACCCATTATTATTATTATTATATTATATTATATTATATTATATTATATTATAATTATTTTCCCCAAAATCCCCATTTTTCCCCCAACCCCCTATTATTATCATCATTATTATTATTATTGTTAATATTATTATTATTATTATCATTATTATTTCCCCCCAAACACCCATCATAATTTTTTTTTTTTTTTCCCAAAATCCCCATTTTCCCCCAATCCCCCATAATTATTATTATTTATATTTTCCCAAATTCCCCGTTTTCCCCCCGTTTTTCTCTCACCGCCCCGGCCTTGCCGCCGTCGGCGCCGCACTCGGGGATGATCTTGGAGAGCTGCACGATCCAGTTGTTGATCTTGTCCCGGCGCCGCCGCTCCACTGGGGACGGGAATTGGGCACAGGTGGGCACAGGTGGGCACAGGTAAATTCCAGGTGTGCCCAGGTGAGTTCAGGTGAGCTCAGGTGGGCACAGGTGGGCACAGGTGGGCACAGGTAAATTCCAGGTGTGTCCCAGGTAAGCCCCAGGTGTGTCCCAGGTGAGCCCAGGTGGGCCAGGTGTGCCCAGGTGGGCACAGGTGAGCTCAGGTGTGCTAAGGTGTGCCCCAGGTGTGTCCCAGGTGTGCACAGGTAAATTCCAGGTGTGCTCAGGTGAGTCCCAGGTGTGCACAGGTGTGCTCAGGTGAGCACAGGTGAGTCCCAGATGAGCTCAGGTGAGCACAGATAAGTTCCAGGTGTGCCCAGGTGTGTCCAGGTGAGCTCAGGTGAGCCCCAGGTGTGCCCAGGTAAGGCCCAGGTGTGTCCAGGTGGGTCCCAGTTCAGTCTCAGGTGTGCCCAGGTGAGCTCAGTTAAAGCTCAGGTGGGTCCCAGGTGTGTCCAGGTGTGCCCAGGTGACGTTGAGATTACACAGGTGACCCCCAGGTGTATTTCTGTCCCCCAGTGTGCCCAGCTAAGTTCCAGGTGAGCCCCAGGTGTGTCCAGGCAAGTCCCAGGTGATCCCAGGTGAGCTCAGTTAAAGCTCAGGTGTGCACAGGTGTGCCCAGGGGAGCCCCAGTTGTCACTGAGGTCACACAGGTGAGCGCCAGGTGAGTCTCAGGTGCTCAGACTGAGCCCAAGTGTGTTCAGGTGAACCCCAGATGAGTCCCAGGTGATCCCAGGTGTGCCCAGGTGTGCCCAGGTGACAGTGGGGTCACTCAGGTGAGTCCCAGGTGTGCCCAGGTACCCCCAGATGAGCCCCAGGTGAGCTCAAGTGGGTCCCAGGTGTGCCCAGGTGAGTTCAGGTGTGTCCAGGTGAGCCCCAGGTGTGTTTCTGTCCCCCCAGGTGTGCCCCAGGTGTGCCCCAGGTGAGCCCCAGGTGACACTGAGATCACACAGATGTCCCCAGGTGTGTCCAGGTGAGCTCAGGTGAGCCCCAGGTGTGCCCCAGGTACCCCCAGGTGAGCCCCAGGTGAGCTCAGGTGTGTCCAGATAAGTTCCAGGTGTGCACAGGTGAGCCCCAAGTGACCCTGAGACCACTCAGGTGTCCCAGGTGAGCTCAGGTGTGCCCAGGTGTGCCCAGGTGAGTCTCAGGTGACATTGAGGTCACACAGGTGAGTCCCAGATGAGCCCAGGTGTCCCCAGGTGGGTCCTAGGTGTGTCCAAGTGTGCCCCAGATGCATCCCAGCTGAGCCCAGGTGAGCCTGAGCTCACACAAGTGAGCCCCAGGTGTGCCCAGGTGAGTCTCAGGTGTGCCCAGGTGTGCTCCAGGTGCCCCAATGAGCCTAGGTGAGCTCAGGTGACACTGAGGTCACACAGGTGGGTCCAGGTGTGCCCCAGGTGACATTGAGGTCACACAGGTGAGCCCAGGTACCCCCAGGTGTGCCCAGGTGAGTCCCAAATGCCCCTAGGTGATCCCAGGTGACTCTCAGGTGTGCCCAAGTGTGTCACTGAGGTCACACAGGTGTGCCCCAGGTGTGCCCAGGTGACCCTGAGGTGACACTGAGGTGACTCAGGTGAGCCCCAGGTGAGCCCAGGTGAGCCCCAGGTGACCCTGGTGTCACTCAGGTGACATTAGAGCCCCCCAGGTGTGCCCGGTGTGCCCAGGTGAGTCTCACCCTCGTTGTGCTGCGCTCGCCGTCGCTCGTCCCGCGGCACTCGCGGCCCCTCCAGCTTCCTGTGGGCACAGGTGAGCCCAGGTGACCCACAGGTGTGCCCAGGTGTGCCCCAGGTGTGCCAATCTCCCCCCCAGGTGTGCCCACGTATGCCCAGGTGCCCCCCCAGGTGCCCCCAGGTGGGTCCAGGTGTGCCCAGGTGTCCAAATCTCCCCCCCAGGTGTGCCCAGGTATCCCCCAGGTGTGCCCAGGTGTGCCCCAGGTGTCCCAAACTCCCCTCAAGCTGTGCCCAGGTGTGTCCCAGTAACCCCAGGTGCCCCCCAGGTGTGCCCAGGTGTGTCCCAGGTATCCCAAACTCTCCCCCACGTGTGCCCAGGTGTCCCCAGGTGCCCCCAGATGTACCCAGGTGTGTCCCAGGCGTCCCAGCCTTCCCCCCAGGTGTGCCCAGGTGTGTCCAGGTGCACCCAGGTGTCCCAATCTCCCCCCAGGTGTGCCCAGGTGTGCCCAGGTGTGTCAATCTCCCCCCCAGGTGTCCCCAGGTACCCCCCAGGTGTGCCCAAGTATCCCCCAGGTGTGCCCAGGTGTGCCCCAGGTGTGCCCAGGTGTCTTAAACTCTCCCCCAGGTGCCCCCCAGTGTCCCCAGGTGTGTCAATCTCCCCCCCAGGTGTCACCAGGTGTCCCCAGGTGTGCCTAGGTGTCCCAATCTCCCCCCAGGTGTGCCCAGGTGTGCCAATCTCCCCCCAGGTGTGCCCAGGTGTGCCCAGGTGACTCACGGTGAGTAGGGTGGCCGTGGGGGCCGAGGCCGCGCGGGGCCCCTCCCCCCGCCTGCAGCACGTCCTGAGGGGTCATCATCACGTAGAACTGACCTGGGGAGGGAGGGACACACCTGAGCACACCTGGGACACACCTGGGGGCATAAAATGACACCTGGGCACACCTGGGCACACCTGGGACACACCTGGGGGCATAAAATCACACCTGAGATACACCTGGGCACACCTGGACTCACCTGTCACACACCTGGGTACCCACAGGGCTCAAAACCTCCCCCAGGTGTACCCCAGGTGTGCCCAGGTATATCCCAGGTGTACCCAGGTGTGTTTTTTTTCCCCCCCAGGTGTATTTCTCTCCCCCACAGGTGTGATTTTCTCCCTCCCAGGTGTGATTTTATCCTCCCCCAGGTGTGCCCAGGTGTGTTTCTCTCCCCCCCAGGTGTGTTTTTTCCTTCCCAGGTGAATCCCAGTTATGTTTTTTCCTCCCCCCAGGTGTGCCCAGGTATATCCCAGGTGTGTTTTTATCCACCCAGGTGTGATTTTATTCCCCTCAGGTGTACCCAGGTGTTTTATCTCCCCCCAGGTGTACCCAGGTGTGTTTTTCCCCCCCCCCAGGTGTGTTTCTATTCCCCCCAGGTTTGATTTTCTCTCCCCCAGGTATGTTTTTATCCCCCCAGGTGTTTTCCCCCCCCCCAGGTGTGCCCAGGTGTGTTTCTCTCCCCCCCAGGTGTGTTTATCTCCCCCCAGTGTGCCCAGCTGTGCCCAGGTGTGTTTCTATCCCCCCCAGGTTTGATTTTCTCCCCCCCAGGTGTCCCCAGGTGTGTTTCTCTCCCCTCCAGGTGTGTTTTTATTCTCCCAGGTGTGCCCAGGTGTGTTTTTCTCTCCCCCTAGGTGTGTTTTTCCCTTCCCAGGTGTGCCCAGGTGTATCTCAGGTGTGTTTTTCTCCCCTCCAGGTGCCCCAGGTGTGCTTATCCCCCCCCCAGGTGTGCCCAGGTGTGTTTCTCTCCCCCCCAGGTGTGTTTATCCCCCCCCAGGTGTGCCCAGGTGTGCCCAGGTGTGTTTTTTTATTCCCCCTAGGTGTGTTTCTGTCCTCCCCAGGTGTGTTTTTCTCCCCCCCAGGTGCCCCCAGGTGTATCTCAGGTGTGTTTTTCTCCCCCCCAGGTGTTTCTATCCCCCCCAGGTGTGCCCCGGTGTGTTTATTCCCCCCCAGGTGTGTTTCTCTACCCCAGGTGTGTTTCCCCCCCCCCAGGTGTATCCCAGGTGTTTATCCCCCCCCAGGTGTGCCCAGGTGTACCCAGGTGTGTTTTTATCCCCCCCAGTGTGTTTATTCCCCCCCAGTGTACCCAGGTGTGTTTCCCCCGCCCCCCAGTGTGCCCAGGTGCGCTCTCACCTCCAGCCTGGCCCAGGGCGGGGTCAGCCTGCACGGCCACCGCCCCCTCCCCCCCCCAGGTGAGCCGGCCTCGGCCCCGCCCTCGCTGCCGGGGCTGCCCCCGTTGCTGAAGGGGTTCTGGAGCACCTGGGGAGAGAAACACACCTGGGTTACCTGGGGACACACCTGGGGGGGATAAAAACACACCTGGGGTGGGACAAAAACACACCTGGGGGGAGAGAAACACACACCTTGGGGATAACTGAAACAAATCCCACAGCCCACCTGGGGACACAGACACACCTGGGTTACCTGGGGGACACACCTGGGGTTACCTGGGGGGACACAAACACACTGGGGGGGATAGAAACACACCTGGGTTACCTGGGGGGGATAAAAACACACCTGGGCACACCTGGGGTGATAGGAACACACCTGGGGGGAAGAGGAACACACCTGGGGGGACACAAACACACCTGGGGACCCCTGGGGAACACACCTGGGGGATAGAAACACACCTGGGGACACACCTGGGGGGACACAACACACCTGGGGTACCTGGGGGGGATAAAAACACACCTGGGGGTGATAGAAACACACCTGGGGGGACACAGACACACCTGGGACACAAACACAACCTGGGGGGGATAGAAAACACCCTGGGTTACCTGGGGACACATCTGGGGGAAGAGAAACACACCTGGGGGGAAAAACACACCTGGGGACACCTGGGGGGGGACACAAACACACCTGGGACACAAACACACCTGGGACACAAACACACCTGGGTTACCTGGGGGGGGACACAAACACACATGGGGGGAAAAGCACACCTGAGGACACCTGGGGGGAGAGAAAACACACCTGGGTTACCTGGGAACACCTGGGTGGGAGAGAGACACACCTGGGGACACCTGGGGGGGATAGGAACACACCTGGGGGACACAGACACACCTGGGACACCTGCCCAAAACACACCTGGGTTACCTGGGGAACACATCTGGGGGAGAAAAAAACACACCTGGGCACACCTGGGGGGGATAGGAACACACCTGGGGCAGATAAAAAACACCTGGGGACACCTGAAACAACCCCAAAACCCCACCTGGGGACACAGACACACCTGAGGGGGACCACACCTGGGACACACAACACACCTGGGACACAAACACACCTGGGGACACACCTGAGGGAAAAACACACCTGGGCACACCTGGAGACACACCTGGGGGGGACCACAAACACACCTGGGGGGACACAAACACACCTGGGACACAAACACACCTGGGCACACCTGGGAACACACCTGGGGGGACACAAACACACCTGGGGGGACACAGACACACCTGGGGGAAATAGAAACACACCTGGAGGGGAGAAACACACCTGGGCACACCTGGGGGACTACACCTAGGGGACACAAACACCACCTGGGACAACAAACACACCTGGGAGGGGATAGAAAAAACACACCTGGGGAACACACCTGGGGGGACACAAACACACCTGGGGGGAACACAAACACACCTGGGGGACACAAACACACCTGGGGACACAAACACACCTGGGGGGGGGCACAAACACACCTGAGGATACCTGGGGGAACCAAAACAACCCAAAATCATCCCCAAAAAAATGCCCCCCAAATCACCCAGGTGTGTCCCAGCTGTGGCCAGGTGTGTCCCAGGTGTGCCCCAGGTGTGCCCCAGGTGTGCCCAGGTGTGTCCCAGGTGTGTCCCACCCCCCAGGTGTCCCCAGGTGTGTTTCTATCCCCCAGGTGTGTCCCAGGTGTGTCCCAGGTGTATCTCAGGTACACCCCATGTGTGTCCCCACCCCCTCAGGTGTACCCCAGGTGTGTTTTTATCATGCCAGGTGTGTCCCAGGTGCGTCTCAGGTGCATCCCCACCCCTCAGGTGTGTCCCAGGTGTCCCCCAGGTGTGTCCCAGCTGTGCCCAGGTGTGTTTCTATCTCCCCAGGTGTGTTTCCCCACCCCCCAGGTGTCCCAGGTGTGCTCAAGTGTGTCCCAGGTGTCCCCAGGTGTATCCCAGGGTGTGTCCCAGGGTGTGTCCCCACCCCCCCAGGTGTGTCCCAGGTGTGTCCCAGGTGTGTCCCAGTGTGCCCAGGTGTGTAGCCCCCCCCAGGTGTGTTCCCAGGTGCATCCCCACCCCTCAGGTGTGTCCCAGGTGTGTCCCAGGTGTGTCCTCACCCCCCAGGTGTCCCCAGGTATATCCCAGGTGTGTCCCAGGTGTGCCCAGGTGTGCCAGGTGTGTCCCAGGTGTGTCCCAGGTGTCCCCAGGTATATCCCAGGTGTGTCCCAGGTGTGTCCCAGGTGTGTCCCAGGTGTGTCCCGCTCACCTGGGGGGTCCGGCGAAGGTCCGACACGACGCTGACGGCGCCGCCCTCGGTGCCATCGAGGGGAGCCTCGGTCACCTGAACCACGCGGTAACGTCACCTGGGGAGGGGACACAACACCTGGGCTCACCTGGGGGCACCTGGGGTCACCTGGGGAGGGACACAACACCTGGGCTCACCTGGGCGGGGTGGGGGCCACACCTGGGGGCACCTGGGGGCACCTGGCACACCTGGGTGGGCAGGGAGCCACACCTGGGCACACCTGGGTGGGGGTGAGAGCCTCACCTGGGGGCACCTGGGCACACCTGGTGTATCTCAGGTGTATTTACCTGTCCCAGGTGTCCCCACGTGTATCTCAGGTGTGCCCAGGTGTGTCCCAGGGTGTGTTACCTGTCCCAGGTGTATCCCAGGTGTGTTACCTGTCTCAGGTGTATCTCAGGTGTATCCCAGGTGTGTCCCAGGTGTGTTACCTGTCCCAGGTGTATGTCAAGTGTGCTTACCTGTCCCAGGTGTGCCAGGTGTATCCAGGTGTTCCCAGGTGTATTTACCTGTCCCAGGTGTGTCTCAGGTGTGTCCCAGGTGTATTTACCTGTCCCAGGTGTGTTACCTGTCCCAGGTGTATTTACCTGTCCCAGGTGTCCCCCACGTCTATCTCAGGTGTACCCATGGTGTATCCCAGGTGTGTTACCTGTCCCAGGTGTATCCCAGGTGTGTTACCTGTCTCAGGTGTGTCCCAGGTGTATCCCAGGTGTATCTCAGGTGTATTTACCTGTCCAGGTGTGTTACCTGTCCAGGTGTGCTCACCTGTCCATTTGTGTCACTCCTGAACTGATATTGCAGCCCCAGGTGTGTTACCTGTCCCAGGTGTATCCCAGGTGTGCCCAGGTGTGCCCAGGTGTATTTACCTGTCCCAGGTGTGCTCACCTGTCCGTTTGTGTCACTCCTGAACTGGTACTGCAGCCCCAGGTGTGTTACCTGTCCCAGGTGTGTCTCAGGTGTATCCCAGGTGTGCCCAGGTGTGCCCAGGTGTGTCCCAGGTGTATTTACCTGTCCAGGTGTGTCCCAGGTGTATCTCAGGTGTATTTACCTGTCCCAGGTGTATTTACCTGTCCGTTTGTGTCACTCCTGAACTGGTACTGCAGCCCCAGGTGTGTTACCTGTCCCAGGTGTATCCCAGGTGTGCCCAGGTGTATCTCAGGTGTATTTACCTGTCCCAGGTGTGTCTCAGGTGTATCCCAGGTGTATTTACCTGTCTCAGGTACCCTTACCTGTCCGTTTGTGTCACTCCTGAACTGGTACTGCAGCCCCAGGTGTGCCCAGGTGTATCTCAGGTGTGCTCACCTGTCCGTTGGTGTCACTCCTGAACTGGTACTGCAGCCCCAGGTGTGTTACCTGTCCCAGGTGTATCCCAGGTGTGCCCAAGTGTGTCCCAGGTGTATCCCAGGTGTATTTACCTGTCCCTGGTGTATCCCAGGTGTATCTCAGGTGTGCCCAGGTGTGCCCACGTGTATCTCAGGTGTGTTACCTGTCCCAGGTGTATCTCAGGTGTGTCCCAGGTGTGTTACCTGTCCCAGGTGTATCCCAGGTGTATCTCAGGTGTATCCCAGGTGTATCCCAGGTGTATCCCAGGTGTATCTCAGGTGTATTTACCTGTCCCAGGTGTGCCCAGGTGTGCCCAGGTGTGCCCCAGGTGTGTTACCTGTCCCAGGTGTGCCCCAGGTGTGTCTCAGGTGTATCCCAGGTGTGTCCCAGGTGTGTTACCTGTCTCAGGTGTGTCTCAGGTGTGCTCACCTGTCCATTTGTGTCACTCCTGAACTGATATTGCAGCCCCCCCTCAGCGAAGGCCCCGGGGGCTCCGGGAACGGCGGCGACGGCGACGGAGCCCTCACCTGGGGGGGCCTCACCTGGGCAAAAAACATCCAAATAACAACCCAAAATACCTGAAATTAACCCCAAAAATCCAAAATGTTCCCTCACCTGGCAGGGCCTCACCTGGGCACCAAAAATACCAAAAAAAAACCTCCCCAAAATCCCCCCAAAATTCGAAAATCCCCCAAATCTCCCCAAAATTCCCCCAAAAATTCAATTTTTCCCCAAAATCTCCCCCAAATCCTCCCCAAATTCCCCAAATTTCATCCAAAATCCCCCCCAAAATTCCCCAAAATTGAAAAAATCCCCCACAAATTCCCCCCAAATTCCCTGGGACCCCCTCAAAATCCCCCCAAAATTCCAAAATTTCCCCCAAATCTCCCCAAAATCCCCCCAGGCCCCTCCAAATTTCCCCCAAATCCACCCAAAAATTTCAACATCCCCCCAAAATCCCCCCAGGACCCCCCCAAACCCTCCCCAAAATTGGGGTCCCCCAAAATCCCCCCCAAAATTCAAAAATTCCCCCAAAAATGCCCCCCAAAAATTCAAAATTTCCCCCAAATTCCCCCAAGCCCCCTGGGAACCCCCAAAATTTCCCAAAATTTCCCCAAAATCCCTCCAAAACTAAAAAAGCCCCCCCAAAATCCCCCCAAAAATTCAAAAATTTCCCCCCAAAAATTCACAAATCCCCCTAAAAATTCCCCAAAATTAAAAAATCCCCCTCAAAATCCCCAATTTACCCCAAAATCCCCCAAAAATTCAAAATTTTCCCCCCAAAAATCCCCCCCAAAAAATTCAAATTTTCCCCAGATTTCCCCAAATTTCTCCCAAAATCCTCCCCAAAACCCCCCAAAATTAAAAAAAAATTCAAAAATTCCCCCCAAAATCCCCCCCAAAAATTCAAATTTTTCCCCAAATTTCCCAAATTTCTCCCAAAATCCCCCCAAAATTCAAAAATCCCCCCAAAATCCCCCAAATCCCCCCCAAAAATTCAAAATTTTCCCCCAAATTTCCCAAATTTCCCCCAAACCCCCCAAAATTAAAAAAAAATTCAAAAATCCCCCCAAAATCCCCCCCCAAAATTAAAAAAAATTTCAAAAATACCCCCCAAAATCCCCCCAAAAATTCAAATTTGCCCCCAAAATCCCCCCCCAAAAATTCAAATTTTTCCCCAAATTTCCCAAATTTCTCCCAAAATTCCCCCAAAATTCAAAAATCCCCCCCAAAATTTCCCCAAATTTCACCCCCAGCCCCCCGGGACCCCCCAAAAATTCCCCAAATTTCCCCAAAATCCCCCCAAAGCCCCCCCAAAATTAAAAAATCCCCCCCAAAATCCCCCCAAAAATTCAAAATTTTCCCCCAAATCCCCCCCAAAATCCCCCCCAAAATTCCCCCAAAGCCCCCCTGGGACCCCCCAAAATTCCCCCAAAATTCAAAAACCCCCCCAGGACCCCCCAAAATTCCCCCAAAATTTAAATTTCCCCCCTCACCCTCGTGCAGCTCCGCCCCCTCCTCGTTCTCCTGCTGCTTCTCCTGACTGGGGGGGGGAGGGGAGAGAGACCCCAAAAATTCGGGGACCCCTCCCCAAAATCACCCTGGGGTCCCCTCCCCTCCCCCACCCTTTTTTTGAGACCCCTCCCCAAATTTTGGGATTTTTTTCCCCTCCCCCCTTCCCTAAATTCTGATTTTTTGGGACCCCTCCCCAAATTTTGGGGTTTTTTTTCCCCTCCCCAAATTTTGGTTTTTTAGGACCCCTCCCCAAATTTTGTTTTTTTTTGAGACCCCTCCCCAAATTTTGGTTTTTTTCCCCTCCCCCAAATTTTGGGTTTTTTTTGGGACCCCTCCTCAAATTTTGGGATTTTTTTCCCCTCCCCCTCCCCAAATTTTGATTTTTTTGGGACCCCTCCCCAAATTTGCCCCTCCCCCCCTCCCCAAATTTGGGGTTCTGCCCCTCCCCGCTCCTCATTTTTGGGGTCCCCTCCCCCACCCAATTTTAGGGCCCCTCCCCCCTACCCCTCCCCCCAAATTTCAGGATCCCCGTCCCCAAATTTGCCCCTCCCCCCCTCTCAATTTTAAGGCCCCTCCCCCAAATTTCGGGGTCTCCCCTCCCCCATTTTTGGGGTCCTTCCCTTCCCATCCCCCTCCCCAAATTTGAGGTCTTGCCCCTCCCCCCCCGCCCCCAAAATTTTGGGGTCCCCCTCCCCAAATTTGCCCCTCCCCCACCTCAACTTTAACGCCCCTCCCCCAAATTTTGGGGTCCCTCTCCCCTCCCCCCTCCCCAAATTCTGGGTCCTGCCCCTCCCCCCTCCCCAAATTTGCCCCTCCCCCCCCTCAATTTTAGGGGTCCCCTCCCCCCCTCCCCCTCCCCCAAATTCAGGATCCTGCCCCTCCCCCCTCCCCCATTTTTGGGGTCCCTCTCCCCTCCCCCCTCCCCAAATTCAGGATCCCGCCCCTCCCCCCTCCCCCATTTTTGGGGTCCCCTCCCCAAATTTGCCCCTCCCCCCCTCCCCCATTCCGGGGGTCCCCCCCCTCCCCCCCTCCCCCCCCTCACCTGGGGGCGGCGCTTCCGGCCGAGTCCAGCCCGGGGTCCAACATGTCCATGGAGTGGGGGGAGGGGCGGAGAGAGAATATCGCGATAGTGGGGGGGGGGAGGGGCGACCGAAACCCCCCAAAAAAATTTACGGGGGGTGGGGGAGGGGCGGAAAAAAATTTTTAAAAAATTCCTAAAATTTAGGAAAAGGTTGGGGGAGGGGAATTTAAGGTGGGGGAGGGGATTTTAAGGTGGGGGAGGGGATTTGAGGGTGGGGGAGGGGAATTAAAGGGTGGGGGAGGGGTGGAAATTTTTTTTTTTAATAAATTTTTTTTTTTAATATAAATTTGTTTTTTTTTTTTTTTTGGAGAGCGGTCACGAGGGCCAAACACGGTCACGTGAGCCCCTCCCCCCCCCCCCTCCCCCCACCTTTTTGGGGAGGGGGGGTCTCTCCCCTCCCCCCACCCCGAGGGGGGGAAAAAAAAAAATTCGCCCCTCCCCCCCCCTCCCCCTCCCCCTCTCTCGCGACTATCGCGACTTCCCCCGGGGGGTCCGCGCGAGGCTCTCGCGACAGCGGGGACGGCGACAGCGATGGCGGCCGAGGGGGGAGGGCGGGGGAGGGGGGGGAGGGGCCCGAGGGGGGGGGGGGGGAGGGGAAGTTCCGGGATGGGAACGGAAACGCGGGGGGAGGGGTGGGGGGAGGGGAGGAGGGGAATTTGGGGGGGTTTTTGGGGGGGTTTTGGGGGGTTTTGGGGGGTGGGGGAGGGGGCGGGAGGGGGTGGGGGAGGGGTGGGGGAAGTTTGGGGATTTTTGGGGGATTTTTTTGGGTTTTTTTTTTAATTTTTCGGGATTTTTTTGAGTCTTTTTGGGATTTTTTTTTATTTTTTGGGGGAATTTTGGGGAATTTTGGGGATTTTGGGGGGTGGGGGAGGGGCGGAGGGGGTGGGGGAGGGGGTGGGGGAAATTTGGGGATTTTTTGGGATTTTTTTCTGATTTTTTTTTAATTTTTTTTTATTTTTTCGGGATTTTTTTTGAGGTTTTTAGGGATTTTTTTAGGATTTTTGGGGGATTTTTTTGGATTTTGGGGAATTTTTGGGAGTGGGGGAGGGGGCGGAGGGGGTGGGGGAGGGGTGGGGGGAAATTTGGGGATTTTTGGGGATTTTTTTCTGATTTTTTTTTTATTTTTTTTTATTTTTGGGGATTTTTTTATTTTTTGGGATTTTTTTGGGGATTTTTTGGGGGATTTTTTCTTGATTTTTTGGGGATTTTTTTGGGATTTTTTTGGGATTTTTTTGGGATTTTTTTTGGGTTTTTATTTTGATTTTTGGGAATTTTTAGGGGATTTTTTTGGGATTTTTTTTTAATTTTTTCGGGAATTATTTGGGATTTTTTTTATTTTTTTGGGGTTTTTTTTGGGTTTTTTTTGGGGATTTTTTGGATTTTGGGGATGGGGGAGGGGAGGCGAAAATTTGGGGATTTTTTTTATTTTTTGGGCGATTTTGGAAGTGGGGAGAGTGGGAAAAATGGGGAAAAAAGGGAAAAAATTGGGGAAAATTCTGAAAAAATCCCAAATAAATCCCCCCTCCCCAAATACAAATAAATCCAAATTTAAAAAAAAAAAATCCCCCAAAATCCCAAATAAATTTAAAAAAATCCCCCCCCCAAAATCCCAAAGAAATCCCAAAAAATCCCCCAAAAAATAAAAAAAAATTTCCAAATAAATCCCCCCAAAAAAATCCCCCAAAAATGCAAATAAATCCAAATAAATTTTTTAAAAATCCCAAATAATTCCCCCAAAAAATCCGAAAAAAATCTGAAAATATCCCAAATAAATCCCCAAAAGATTTTGAAAAAATCCCAAATAAACCCCCCAAAAATCCAAATAAATCCAAAAAAATTTTTAAAAAGCCCAAAAAATCCCGCAAAAAAATCCAAAAAATTTTCTCAAGTAAAGCCCAAAAAATGCTGAATAAATCCCCCCCAAAAATTGAAAAAAATCCCAAATAAATCCCAAAAAATCCAAATAAATTCTAAAAAAAAAAAATCCCCAAAAAATCCAAATAAATAAAAGAATATCGCAAAAAAATCCCAAATAATTCCCAAAAAAATCCCCCCAAAAAATCCAGAAAAATTCCAAATTAAATCCCAAAAAATCCCAAATAATTTCCAAAAAAATCCCATTAAAAATCCCAAATAAATCTGAAAAAAAATCCCCAAAAAATCCAAAAAATCCCAAAAAAATCCCAAAGAAACCCCAAAATTTCCCCCAATAAATCCCCAAAAAATCCCAAATAACTTCCAAAAAATCCAAATAAATCCCGAAGAAATCCCAAATAAATTAAAAAAAAAAAAATCCAAATAAATCCCCAAAAATTCCAAATAATTCCCAAAGAAATCCCAAATAAATTTTTAAAAAATAATTTAAAAATCCCGTAAAATTCCCAAATAAATTTTAAAAAATTCCCCCCAAAATAAAAAAGAATCCCCAAATAAATTTTTTAAAAATCCAAAAAAAATCCCAAATAAATCCCAACTAATTCCCCCCAAAAATTCCCAAAAAATCCCAAATAACTCCCAAAAAATCCGAATAAATCCCAAAGAAATCCCAAATAAATTAAAAAAAAAAATTTAAAATCTCATAAAAATCCCAAATAAATTTTTAAAATTTCCCCAAAATATTAAAAAAAAAATTCCAAATAAATGTCAAAAAATCCCAAATAAATCCCAACTAATTCCCCAAAAAAATTCCCAAATATTTCCCCCCAAAATCCCAAAGAAATCCCAAATAAATAAAAAAAAATATTAAAAAATCCCAAATAAACCCCAAATAAATCTAAATAAATCCCCCCAAAAAATCCCAAAAAAATCCCAAAGAATTCCCCAAAAAATCCAAATAAATCCCAAAGGAAAAAAAAAAAAATCCCATAAAAATCCCAAATAAATTTTTAAAATTTCCCCAAAAAATTAAAAAAAAATTCCAAATAAATCTCAAAAAAATTCCAAATAAATCCCAAATAAATCCCAACTAATTCCCCAAAAAATTCCCAAATATTTCCCCCCAAAATCCCAAAGAAATCCCAAATAAATAAAAAAAAATATAAAAAAATCCCAAATAAACCCCAAATAAATCTAAATAAATCCCCCCAAAAAATCCCCAAAAAATCCAAATAAATCCCAAAGGAAAAAAAAAAAAACAATCCCATAAAAATCCCAAATAAATTTTTCAAATTTCCAAAAAAAATTAAAAAAAAAATTCCAAAAAAATCCCAAAAAATTCCAAATAAATCTCAAAAAATCCCAAAAAATCCCAAAAAATCCCAAATAAATCCCAATTAATTCCCCCAAAAAATCCCAAATAAATCCCAAAAAATCCAAATAAATCCCAAAGAAATCCCAAAGAAATTTTAAAAAAAAATTTTAAATCTCATAAAAATCCCAAATAAATTTTTAAAATTTCCCCAAAAAATTAAAAAAAAAATTCCAAATAAATGTCAAAAAATCCCAAATAAATCCCAACTAATTCCCCAAAAAAATTCCCAAATATTTCCCCCCAAAATCCCAAAGAAATCCCAAATAAATAAAAAAAAATATTAAAAAATCCCAAATAAACCCCAAATAAATCTAAATAAATCCCCCCAAAAAATCCCCAAAAAATCCCAAAGAATTCCCCAAAAATCCAAATAAATCCCAAAGGAAAAAAAAAAAAAAAATCCCATAAAAATCCCAAATAAATTTTTAAAATTTCCCCAAAAAATTAAAAAAAAAATCCCCAAATAAATCCCAAATAAATCCCAAATAAATCCCAAAAAAATCCCAAATAATCCCAAATAAATCCCAATTAATTCCCCCAAAAAATTCCCAAAAAATTCCAAATAAATCCCAAATAAATCCCAATTAATTCCTCCAAATAAATCCCAAATAAATCCCAAATAAATCCCAAATAAATTAAAAAATTCCCAAATTTCCCCAAAATTCCCAAAATTCTTGAACTCCAGGAGCCCCTTCGGGCACTTCCGGTTTTATTTGGGGGTCAAAGGTCACAGATTGGAGAGGGGGGTGGGGGAGGGGTGGCGCTCGTTAGGGGCGTTAATGAGGGACAATAAATAATTAACGAGGGGGCGGGGCCTGGAGAGGTGGGCGGGGCCATGCCCGGATAAGGAGATGGGCGTGGTTGTGTGTGGGAAATTGGGCGTGGTCACAGAGTGGGCGTGGTCTGACACCAAATATGGGTGTGGGCGTGGTCATAGGAGGACTGGGCGTGGTCTAACCCCAAATATGGAGGTGGGGCGTGGTCGTAGGAGGAATGGGCGTGATCTAACCCCAAATATGGGTGTGGGCGTGGTCATAGGAGGAGTGGGGCGTGGCTACATGACCAAATGTGGGTGTGGGTGTGGTCAGAGTGGGCGTGGCCGGGTGGGGTGAGTCCTGGTGGGCGTGGTCACAGCCGGGATGGACAGGTGGGCGTGGTCAGGTGTGGTGGGCGTGGTCCGGGTGAGGTCCAGGTGATGCTCAGGTGTGCCCAGGTGAGGTGGGCGTGGTCCAGGTGAGGTGGGCGTGGTCCAGGTGAGGTCCAGGTGTGGTGGGCGTGGTCCAGGTGAGGTCCAGGTGTGTCCAGATGTGTTTCCAGGTGTGTCCAGGTGTGGTCAGGTATTTTCCAGGTGTCCCCAGGTGTGTCCAGGTGAGGTGGGCGTGGTCAGGTGAGGTGGGCGTGGTTCAGGTGAGGTCCAGGTGTGCCCAGGTTTATCTCAGTTGTTCCCAGGTGTGTCCAGGTGAGGTGGGTGTGGTTTAGGTGAGGTCCAGGTGATGTCCAGGTGTGATGGGCGTGGTCCAGGTGTACAGGGTGTGGTCCAGGTCAGGTCCAGGTGTTCCCAGGTGTATCCAGGTGTGCCCAGGTGTGGTGGGCGTGGTTTGGGTGTGCCCAGATGTATCTCAGGTGTGTCCAGGTGTGCCCAGGTGCACCCAGGTGTGCCCAGGTGTGATGGGTGTGGTCCAGGTCAGGTCCAGGTGAGGTGGGCGTGGTCCAGGTCACGTCCAGGTGTCCCCAGGTGTGCCCAGGTGTGTCCAGGTGTGCCCAGCTGTGCCCAGGTGCACCCAGGTGTGCCCAGGTGTGTCCAGGTGAGGTGAGTGTGGTCCAGGTCGGGTTCAGGTGTCCCCAGGTGTGTCCCAGTTGTGGTGGGTGTGGTCCAGGTGTGTCCAGGTGTATCTCAGGTGTGCTCAGGTGCACCCAGGTGTGCCCAGGTGTGTCCAGGTGTACAGGGTGTGGTCCAGGTGTATCTCAGGTGTCCCCAGATGTGCCCAGGTGTGTCCAGGTGAGGTGGGTGTGGTCCAGGTGATGCTCAGGTGTGTCCAGGTGTGCCCAGGTATATCCAGATGTGTTCCAGGTGTGTCCAGGTGTGATGGGTGCGGTCCAGGTGTGTCCAGGTGTGCCCAGGTGTATCTCAGGTGTGTCCAGGTCGGGTTCAGGTGTGCCCAGGTGTGTCCCCAGGTGTCACTTGACCCGGATCTCCGCGTACTCCGGGGGCTCCTCGGGGGGTCCCCGGGCGGGTTTGGGGGGAGGGGCGGGCTCGGGGGGGGCTCCCGGCCCCTCCCCCACCCCCAGGGCCCAGCGCCCGACGGCGCCGCGGAGCCAGCGGGGCTGGGGGGGAGGGGCGGGGTCACCTGGGGTCACCTGGGGTCACCTGGGGTCACCCGGGGTCACCTGGGGTCACCTGGGGTCACCTGGAGCCCCAAGTGTCCTCCCAGGTGGGTCCAAAATGGCCCCAAAATGTCACAAAAATGTCCCCAAATGTCCCCAAAATCCCCTCAGGACCCCCAAAATGTCCCCAAATTTTGATCAGGACCCCCCAGAATGTCCCCAAACGTCCCCAAATTTCACTCAGGACCCCCAAAATGTCCCCAGATTTTACTCAGGACCCCCCAAAATGTCCCCAAATGTCCCCAAATCCCCACCCAGGGATCCAAAATGTCCCCAAATTTCACTCAGGACACCCAAAATGTCCCCAAATCCCCACCCAGGGACCCTGAAATGTCCCCAAATGTCCCCAAATGGTCCCCAAATGTCCCCAAATTTTGCTCAGAATCCCCAAAATGTCCCCAAATGTCCCCAAATCCCCTCAGGACCCCTCAAAATGTCACCAAATTTTACTCAGGGACCCCCAAATGTCCCCAAAATGTCCCCAAATGTCCCCAAATTTCACTCAGGACCCCCAAAATGTCCCCAGATTTTACTCAGGACCCCCAAATTGTCACCAAATTTTGCTCAGGACCCCCCAAAATGTCCCCAAATGTCCCCAAATCCACCTTCAGGACCCCCAAAATGTCCCCAAATTTCACTCAGAATTCCCAAAATGTCCCCAAATTTTGCTCAGCATCCCCAAAATGTCCCCAAATTCCCACCAAGGACCCCAAAATGTCCCCAAATTCCCACCAAGGACCCCAAAATGTCCCCAAATTTTGCTCAGGACCCCCCGAAATGTCCCCAAATGTCCCCAAATCCCCACCCAGGGACGCAAAATGTCCCCAAATTTCACTCAGGACCCCCAAAATGTCCCCAAATTTTGGTCAGGACCCCCCAGAATGTCCCCAAACGTCCCCAAATTTCACTCAGGGACCCCTGAAATGTCCCCAGATGTCCCCAGCCGATGTCCCCGCCCCCTCACCTGCAGTGGGCGTGGCTCCGCCTCCCGCCCCCCCGGCGGGGTCACCGGGGTCACCGCGGGGCTTCCCGACGCCTTCCTGCAGGGGCGGGGCGGGGGCGTGGCCTCGTTAGCCTTGGCCACGCCCCCAGCCACGCCCCCACACCCTCTGAGTCACGGCGTAGGCGTGGCCTAAAGTGGGTGGGGCCTAAATGGTGTCCAAGGGGCGTGGCTTGATGGATGTGGCCAATAATTTTTTTTAAAATAGAAGTGGGCGTGGTTACTGGCAGGGGCGTGGCCTCTGAGGTCACACCCAAACGTGGGTGTGGTTTATCCCCAAATGTGGGCGTGGCCTCTCATTAAACCATAAATGTGGGCGTGGTCTCTTTTTTTCCTAAAAATGGGCGTGGCCTCAATCAATGTGGGCGTGGCCTGCTGGGGATAACTCACTGTGGGCGTGGCCTCTCTTCCCAAATGTGGGCGTGGCTTAACTGGGAGTTTCCAGATATGGGCGTGGCCGTGCCAATGAAGTGTCAGAGTGGGCGTGGCCTCTTGGGTGTGTCAGATCATGGGTGTGGCCTCTCTAATGATGTGTCAGAGTGGGCGTGGCCTCGCCATGTGGGCGTGGTCTCTTGGTTATTCCACATTATGGGCGTGGCCTATTTGGGATCACTTAAGTGTGGGCGTGGTCTCTTGGGGGGCGTGTCTAAAATGGGCGTGGCCTCTTGGGGTGTGTCAGCTTATGGGCGTGGCCTATTTGGGGATCACCCCAATGTGGGCGTGGTCTATTTGGGAGGCGTGTCTAAAATGGGCGTGGCCTAGCATGGGGGTTTTAGATGGGCGTGGCCTCTTGTGGTGTGTTAGATTATGGGCGTGGCCTATATGGTGGCCACACCAATGTGGGCGTGGTCTCTTTGGGGGCGTGTCTAAAATGGACGTGGCCTATTATGGAGGGGTCCCAAGAATGGGTGTGGCCTATCACGGGGGTGGTCCCCAAAATGGGCGTGGCTTCCCCACCCCCCACCCTTTTCCCTCCCCCCTCCCCAGGCGGGCGTGGCCCCCCGGTGGGCGTGGCCGGCGGGGGGCGGGGCTCACTTGCGGCGGCTCTGGCTCAGGTAACAAACGAGGGCGATGACGACGGCGAAGGCGACGACGGCGCCGACCGGGCCCACCTTGGCCCAGACCAGCCCGGCTGCAGGTGGGACACAGGTGAGATACAGACAGGTGAGAGACAGGGGAGAGACAGGTGAGATACAGACAGGTGAGATACAGACAGGTGAGATACAGACAGGTGAGACAGGTGAGAGACAGGTGAGGGACAGGTGGGACAGGACAGGTGAGATACAGGTGAGACAGGTGAGACACAGGTGAGAGACGGACAGGTGGGACATAGGTGAGATACAGGTGAGCAGAGGTGAGACAGGTGGGACAGGTGAGATACAGGTGAGACAGGTGAGATAGGGACAGCTGTGCCCAGGTGTACCCAGATAACACAGGTAACCCAAATACAACCCCCAGGTGTGCCCAGGTGTGCTCAGGTGTGCCCAGGTGACCCAAATACATCCCCCATGTGTGCCCAGGTGTGATATTCTGTCCCCCAGGTGTGCCCAGGTGCCCCCAGGTGCCCCCAGCTGTGGCCCAGGTGTGCCCAGGTGTGTCCAGGTGACCCAAATACAAACCCCAGGTGCCCCCAGGTGTGCCCAGGTAACCCAAATACACCCCCCAGGTGTGCCCAGGTGTCCTCCAGGTACCCCCAGGTGTGCCCAGGTGTCCCCCCAGGTGCCTCACCCGGATGATGGAAGCGGAGCTGCATCCTGGCGGCGCCGTGGCCGTTCCTCGCCGCGCACAGCACGGCCAGCCACGGCTCCAGGCCCCCAGGTGTGCCCAGGTAACCCAAATACACCCCCCAGGTGTGCCCAGGTGTGCCCAGGTGTGCTCAGGTGACCCAAATACATCCCCCAGGTGTGCCCAGGTGTGCCCAGGTGTCCCCCAGGTGTGCCCAGGTGTGCTCAGGTGACCCAAATACACCTCCCAGGTGTGCCCAGGTGTGCCCAGGTGTGCTCAGGTGTGATGTTCTTCCCTCCAGGTGCTCCCAGGTGTGCCCCAGGTGTATCCCAGGTGTACCCAGGTAACACAGGTGACCCAAATACACCCCCTAGGTGTGCTCAGGTGTGCCCAGGTGACCCCAGGTGTGCCCAGGTGTGCCCAGGTAACACGACTCACCCGGATGATGGAAGCGGAGCTGCATCCTGGCGGCGCCGTGGCCGTTCCTCGCCGCGCACAGCACGGCCAGCCGCGGCTCCAGGCCCCCGCGCAGCGTCAGCACGGCCGTCACCGCCTCACCCGGGCCACCACCGGGGCCACCTGGGCCACCGCCAGGTGCGGTGAGGGCGAAGTCGCGGTGGCCCTCGGCCACGGTGAGGTTGAGCGAGGGCAGCTCGAAGGCGAGCACAGGTAACGGCAGCGCGGCGGCGGCGCAGACGCAACGGGCGGCGCCGTCACCCAGAGGGGCGCAGCGGGACTCGGGGAGCAGCACCGGGGGGTCTGGGGACAGAGGGGACACAAAATGGGATTGGGGACATTGGGGACACAAAATGGGATTGGGGACATTTGGGGACATTGGGGACAAAATGGCGGAAAATTGAAAAAATGGGGGAAAATGGCGGAAATGGGATTGGGGACATTGGGGACATTGGGGACATTGAGGACATTGGGGACACAAAATGGGATTGGGGATATTGGGGTGATTGAGAAAAAATGGGGGGAAAATGGCGGAAATGGGATTGGGGACATTGGGGACATTGAGGACATTGGGGACACAAAAGGGGATTGGGGACATTGGGGACAAAATGGCGGAAAATGGAAAAAATGGGGGAAAATGGCGGAAATGGGGTTGGGGACATTGGGGACATTGGGGACAGTTGGGGGGATTGGGGACGTTGGGGGGATTGGGGACATTGGGGACATTGGGGACACAAAATGGGATTGGGGACATTGGGGATGTTGAGGACATTGGGGACACAAAATGGGATTGGGGACATTGGGGACAAAATTGCAGAAAATGGAAAAAATGGGGGGAAAATGGCGGAAATGGGGTTGGGGACAATGGGGACATTGGGGGCATTGAGGACACAAAATGGGATTGGGGACATTGGGAACATTGGGGACAGTGAGGGGATTGGGGACATTGGGGACAGTGAGGGGATTGGGGACACTTTGGGGATTTGGGGGGATTTGGGGACATTGGGGACATTGGGGACACTTTGAGGATTTGGGGACATTGGGGGGATTTGGGGACATTGGGGACATTGGGGACATTGGGGCGGCGCAGACGCAACGGGCGGCGCCGTCACCCAGCGGGGCGCAGCGGGACTCGGGGAGCAGCACCGGGGGGTCTGGGGACAGAGGGGACAGAGGGGACATTGGGGACACAAAATAGGATTGCGGACATTGGGGGGATTGGGGACATTGGGGACAAAATGGTGGAAAATGGAAAAAATGGGGGAAAATGGGGGAAAATGGCGGAAATAGGATTGGTGACATTGGGGACACTGGGGACACAGAATGGGATTGGGGACACTGGGGGAATTTGGGGACATTGGGGGACATTGGGGACACTGGGGACACAGAATGGGATTGGGGACATTGGGAACATTGGGGACAAAATGGCGGAAAATGGAAAAAATGGGGGAAAATGGCGGAAATGGGATTGGGGACATTGGGGACATTGGGGACACAAAATGGGATTGGGGACACTGGGGGAATTTGGGGACATTGGGGGACATTGGGGACACTGGGGACACTGGGGACACAAAATGGGATTGGGGACATTGGGGACAAAATGGCAGAAAATGGAAAAAATGGGGGGAAAATGGCGGAAATGGGGTTGGTGACATTGGGGACATTGGGGGGATTGAGGGGATTTGGGGACATTGGGGACACTTTGAGGATTTGGGGACATTTGGGGGATTGGGGACACAAAATGGGATTGGGGACATTGGGAACATTGGGGGGATTGAGGGGATTTGGGGACATAGGGGACACTTTGAGGATTTGGGGACATTGAGGGGATTGGGGAAATTGGGGACATTGGGGACACAAAATGGGATTGGGGACATTGGGAACATTGGGGACAAAATGGCGGAAAATGGAAAAAATGGGGGAAAATGGCGGAAATGGGGTTGGGGACATTGGGGACATTGGGGACATTGGGGGGATTTGGGGACATTGGGGACATTGGGGACACAAAATGGGATTGGGGACGCTGGGGACATTGAGGGATTTGGGGACACTGGGGACACAAAATGGCGGAAAATGGGAAAAATGGGAGTGGGGACATTGGGGACATTGGATACATTGGGGGGATTGGGGACATTGGGGACACAAAATGGGATTGGGGACATTGGGGACATTGAGGAAAAATGGCAGAAAAAGGGAAAAAATGGGGGGAAATTGGGGGAAAATGGCATTGGGGACATTGAGGGGATTGGGGACATTGGGGACATTGGGGACAATGGGGACACAAAATGGGATTGGGGACATTGGGAACATTGGGGATAAAATGGCGGAAAATGGAAAAAATGGGGGAAAATGGTGGAAATGGGATTGGGGACATTGGGGACATTGGGGACATTGGGGGGATTTGGGGACAGTGGGGACATTGGGGACACTTTTTCTTTTTTTCCCCAAATCCCCCTTTTTCCCCCCAAACCCAAACCCACACTCCACGGTGACGTTGAAGGCCCCAAAACCCCAATTTCCCATCCCCAAAATCCTCATTTTCCCTCCCAAAATCCCCTTTTTTTCCCCAAAAATCTCAATTTTTTCCCCATTTTTCACATCCAAAAAAATACAAAAATTTATAATTTTCCCAAAATCCCCGTTTTTCCCCCCAAACCCACACTCCACGGTGATGTTGAAGGCCAGGCTGCTCCCCAAAATCCCTTTTTTCACCCCAAAATCCCAATTTTTCCTAATTTTTTTCCATTTTTTTTCCCGAAATCCCCATTTTTTCCCCATTTTTCACATCCAAAAAAATACAAAAATTTATAATTTTCCCAAAATCCCATTTTTCCCCCCAAACCCACACTCCACGGTGACATTGAAGGCCAGGCTGCTGGCGCCGTGCTGGTTCTCGGCCCGGCACAGGTACTCCCCGCCGTCCTCAGGTGCGGCCGCCGGCAGCTCCAGCCTCACCTGGGGCTCGTACACGGCCGCGGCCACCACGCGCCGCCCGCGGGCCAGCGTCACGATCGGGGCCGGGTGGCTCGCGGCCGCGCAGGTGAGCGACACCTGGTCACCGGCCACCACCCACAGGGTGCCGTTCAGAACAGGGGGGCGGGGAGCGTCTGTGGGACAGGTGAGAGACAGGTGAGATACAGGTGAGACAGGTGAGACACACGTGAGACAGGTGAGAGACAGGTGAGATATGGACAGGTGAGATAAAGGTGAGATACAGGTGAGATACACCTGGGACAGATGAGATACAGGTGAGATACAGGTGAGACACAGGTGAGACACAGGTGAGACACAGGTGAGACACAGGTGAGATATGGACAGGTGAGCACAGGTCAGATATGGACAGGTGAGACATGGACAGGTGGGACAGGTAAGAGAGATGAGACAGGTGAGATAGGTGAGAGACAGGTGAGAGACACCTGGCACAGGTGAGACAGGTGGGACAGGTGAGACAGGGGAGACAGATGAGATACAGGTGAGATACAGGTGAGAGACATCCGGGACAGGTGAGCACAGGTGAGCACAGGTGAGACAGGTGAGACACAGGTGAGACACAGGTGAGAGACAGGTGAGATACAGGTCAGATACACCTGGGACAATTGAGACAGGTGAGACAGGTGAGATACAGGTGGGATACAGGTGAGAGACACCCGGGACAGGTGAGATACAGGTGAGTCACACCTGGTCACCCACAACGACCCAGAGGGTGCCATTGAGGACAGGTGGGCGGGGAGCGTCTGTGGGACAGGTGAGAGACAGGTGAGATACAGGTGAGATACAGGTGAGATACAGGTGAGATACACCTGGGACAGGTGAGATACACCTGGAACAGGTGAGATACAGTTGAGACAGGTGAGACAGGTGAGATACAGGTGAGATACAGGTGAGACACAGGTGAGACAGGTGTGATAGACAGGTGAGCACAGGTGAGTCACACCTGGTCACCGGCAACGACCCAGAGGGTGCCGTTCAGGACAGGTGGGTGGGGAGCGTCTGTGGGACAGGTGAGATACAGGTGGGATACAGGTGAGACAGGTGAGCACAGGTGAGACATGGACAGGTGAGACAGGTGAGACAGGTGAGATACAAGTGAGATATGGACAGGTGAGATAAAGGTGAGATACAGGTGAGAGACAGGTGAGACAGGTGAGAGACAGGTGAGACAGGTGAGCACAGGTGAGACACGTGAGACAGATGAGATACAGGTGAGATATCGACAGGTGAGATACAGGTGAGATTGGACAGGTGGGATACAGGTGAGATACAGGTGAGAGATACAGGTGAGATACAGGTGAGATACAGGTGGGATACAGGTGAGAGACACCCGGGACAGGTGAGACACAGGTGAGTGACACCTGGTCACCCGCAACCACCCAGAGGGTGCCGTTCAACACTGGGGGGCGGGGAGCGTCTGTGGGACAGGTGAGAGACAGGTGAGACAGGTGAGATACAGGTGAGAGACAGGTGAGATACAGGTGAGATGAGACAGGTGAGACAGGTGAGATATGGACAGGTGAGAGACTGGTGAGCACAGGTGAGTCACACCTGGTCGCCGGCCACCACCCACAGGGTGCCATTGAGGACAGGTGGGCAGGGAGCGTCTGTGGGACAGGTGAGACATGGACAGGTGAGATACAGGTGAGAGACAGGTGACAGACACCTGGCACAGGTGAGATAGGTGGGACAGGTGAGACAGGGGAGACAGATGAGATACAGGTGAGATACAGGTGAGACAGGTGAGACAGGTGAGATATGGACAGGTGAGAGACAGGTGAGACACAGGTGAGATACAGGTGAGACAGGTGAGATATGGACAGGTGGGACAGGTAAGAGAGATGAGACAGGTGAGATAGGTGAGGGACAGGTGAGATACAGGTGAGATACAGGTGAGACACAGGTGAGACAGGTGAGACACAGGTGATCACAGGTGAGCACAGGTGAGTCACACCTGGTCACCGGCCACCACCCAGAGGGTGCCGTTCAACACCGGGGGGCGGGGAGCGTCTGTGGGACAGGTGAGAGACAGGTGAGATACAGGTGAGACAGGTGAGATACACCTGGGACAGGTGAGACAGGTGGGACAGGTGGGACAGGTGAGACAGGTGAGAGACAGGTGAGATACAGGTGAGAGACACCCGGGACAGGTGAGACACAGGTGAGACACAGGTGAGATACAGGTGAGATACACCTGGGACAATTGAGACAGGTGAGACAGGTGAGATACAGGTGAGCACAGGTGAGTCACACCTGGTCACCGGCCACCACCCACAGCGTGCCGTTCAACACCAAGGGATGGGGAGCGTCTGTGGGGACAGGTGAGATACAGGTGAGATAAAGGTGAGGTAAAAAGGTGAGATACACCTGGGACAGGTGAGATACAGGTGGGATATGGACAGGTGAGAGACAGGTGAGAGACAGGTGAGATACAGGTGAGAGACAGGTGAGAGAGATGAGACAGGTGAGAGACAGGTGAGACAGGTGAGACAGGTGAGACAGGTGAGACAGATGAGATATAAGTGAGATATGGACAAGTGACATACAGGTGAGATACAGGTGAGACAGGTGAGATACAGGTGAGACAGGTGAGATACAGGTGAGACAGGTGAGCACAGGTGAGTCACACCTGGTCACCCGCAACAACCCACAGGGTGCCGTTCAGGACAGGTGGGCGGGGAGCGTCTGGGGGACAGTTGAGATACAGGTGAGAGACAGGTGAGATATGGACAGGTGGGACAGGTAAGAGAGATGAGACAGGTGAGATAGGTGAGAGACAGGTGAGATAAAGGTGAGATACAGGTGAGACAGGTGAGATACAGGTGAGATAAAAGGTGAGATATGGACAGGTGAGATACAGGTGAGAGACAGGTGAGATACAGGTGAGATACAGGTGAGATACAGGTGAGATACAGGTGAGATACAGGTGAGCGACACCTGGTCACCGGCCACCACCCACAGGGTGCCGTTCAGGACAGGTGGGCGGGGAGCATCTGTGGGACAGGTGAGAGAGATGAGATACAGGTGAGAGACAGGTGAGAGACAGGTGAGATAGGTGGGAGAGATGAGACAGGTGAGATACAGGTGGGACAGGTGAGATACAGGTGAGATATGGACAGGTGAGGTAAAAATGTGAGATACACCTGGGACAGGTGAGATACAGGTGAGACAGGTGTGATAGACAGGTGAGATATGGACAGGTGAGAGACAGGTGAGATACACCTGGGACAGGTGAGACAGGTGGGACAGGTGACACACGTGAGACAGATGAGATACAGGTGAGATATGGACAGGTGAGAGACAGGTGAGACAGGTGAGAGAGATGAGACAGGTGAGATACATCTGGGACAGGTGAGACAGGTGAGACACAGGTGAGACAGGTGAGATACAGGTGAGATACAGGTGAGATACAGGTGAGATATGGACAGGTGAGACACGGACAGGTGGGACAGGTAAGAGAGATGAGACAGGGGAGACAGGTGAGATACAGGTGAGCACAGGTGAGCACAGGTGAGTCACACCTGGTCACCGGCCACCACCCAGAGCGTGCCGTTCAGGACAGGGGGGCGGGGAGCGTCTGCGGGACAGGTGAGATACAGGTGAGATACAGGTGAGATACAGGTGAGAGACAGGTGAGACAGGTGAGATGAGACAGGTGAGACAGGTGAGATATGGACAGGTGAGAGACTGGTGAGCACAGGTGAGTCACACCTGGTCACCGGCCACCACCCACAGGGTGCCATTGAGGACAGGTGGGCAGGGAGCATCTGTGGGACAGGTGAGACATGGACAGGTGAGATACAGGTGAGACAGGTGAGATACAGGTGAGAGACAGGTGACAGACACCTGGCACAGGTGAGATAGGTGGGACAGGTGAGACAGGGGAGACAGATGAGATACAGGTGAGATACAGGTGAGACAGGTGAGACAGGTGAGATATGGACAGGTGAGAGACAGGTGAGACATAGGTGAGATACAGGTGAGACACAGGTGAGATATGGACAGGTGGGACAGGTAAGAGAGATGAGACAGGTGAGATAGGTGAGGGACAGGTGAGATACAGGTGAGATACAGGTGAGATACAGGTGAGTGACACCTGGTCACCCGCAACGACCCAGAGCGTGCCGTTCAGGACAGGTGGGCGGGGAGCGTCTGTGGGACAGGTGAGAGACAGGTGAGAGACAGGTGAGATATGGACAGGTGAGAGACAGGTGAGAGACAGGTGAGATATGGACAGGTGAGAGACAGGTGAGAGACAGGTGAGATATGGACAGGTGAGATACGGACAGGTGAGATACAGGTGAGAGACAGGTGAGATACAGGTGAGGGACACCTGGGACAGGTGAGATATGGACAGGTGACATACAGGTGAGATACAGGTGAGACACAGGTGAGACACAGGTGAGACAGGTGAGACAGGTGAGACACACCTGGTCACCCGCAACGACCCACAGGGTGCCGTTCAACACAGGGGGGCGGGGAGCGTCTGTGGGACAGGTGAGACATGGACAGGTGAGAGACACCTGAGACAGGTGAGAGACACCTGGGACAGGTGAGATACAGGTGAGGGACACCTGGGACAGGTGAGATATGGACAGGTGACATACAGGTGAGATACAGGTGAGATACACCTGGGACAGGTGAGAGACAGGTGAGATACAGGTGAGATATGGATAGGTGAGGTAAAAAGGTGAGAGACACCCGGGACAGGTGAGATACAGGTGAGTCACACCTGGTCACCGGCCACCACCCACAGGGTGCCGTTCAGGACAGGTGGGCGGGGAGCGTCTGTGGGACAGGTGAGATACAGGTATGGACAGGTGAGACAGGTGAGACACAGGTGAGATACAGGTGAGAGACAGGTGAGACAGGTGAGATACAGGTGAGACAGGTGAGATACAGGTGAGACAGGTGAGTCACACCTGGTCACCGGCAACGACCCAGAGGGTGCCATTGAGGACAGGTGGGTGGGGAGCGTCTGTGGGACAGGTGAGACATGGACAGATGAGATATGGACAGGTGAGATACAGGTGAGAGACACCTGGGACAGGTGAGACAGGTGAGACAGGTGAGATACAGTGAGAGACAGGTGAGATACAGGTGAGCACAGGTGAGTCACACCTGGTCACCGGCCACCACCCACAGCGTGCCATTGAGGACAGGGGGGCGAGGAGCGTCTGTGGGACAGGTGAGATATGGACAGGTGAGATACAGGTGAGACAGGTGAGACAGGTGAGATACAGGTGAGACAGGTGAGGGACAGGTGAGATACACCTGGGACAGGTGAGATACAGGTGAGATACAGGTGAGATACAGGTGAGATACAGACAGGTCAGATATGGACAAGTGAGATATGGACAGGTGAGACAGATGAGACAGGTGAGAGACACTCGGGACAGGTGAGATACAGGTGAACACAGGTGAGACAGGTGAGATACAGGTGAGACAGGTGAGATACAGATGAGATACAGGTGAGACAGGTGAGAGACACCTGGGACAGGTGAGACAGGTGGGATATGCACAGGTGAGACACAGGTGAGACAGGTGGGACAGGTGAGATATGGACAGGTGACACAGGTGAGACACAGGTGAGACACAGGTGAGACACAGGTGAGAGACAGGTGAGACACAGGTGAGCACAGGTGAGTCACACCTGGTCACCCACAACGACCCAGAGCATGCCGTTCAACACAGGTGAGATACAGGTGAGATACAGGTGAGATACAGGTGATACATGGACAGGTGAGATATGGACAGGTGAGAAATAGACAGGTGAGATACAGGTGAGACACACCTGGGGCAGGTGAGATACAGGTGAGATATGGACAGATGAGACAGGTGAGATATGGACAGGTGAGATACAGACAAGTGTGATAGGTCAGAGACAGGTGAGAGACACCTGGGACAGGTGAGATTGGACAGGTGAGAGATGGACAAGTGAGACAGGTGAGGAACAGGTGGGACAGGTGTGCAGAGGGACCCAAAGATGGGTTCAGGTGCCCCCAGGTGCCTCCAGGTGAGCCCAGGTGTGCCCAGGTGTGCCCAGGTGTCCCCCAGGTGTGCCGAGGTGTGTTTCTGTCCCCCCAGGTGTGCCCAGGTGTGCCCAGGTGTATCTCAGGTGTATCCCAGGTGCCCCCAGGTGTGCCCAGGTGCGTCACTCACAGGCCACGTGCAGCTCCAGGCTCCGGTTGTGGCGGCCGTGCCGGTTCTCGGCCACGCAGGTGTAGGTGCCGCTGTCCTGGGGGCTCACCTGGGCCAGGTGCAGCGGCAGCGAGGCCACGCCCGGCTCCTCCCGCAGCACCTGCGGCCCCCGGAACCAGGTGAGCAGCGGGGGGGGGGCGGCCCTCGGCCTGGCAGCCGAAATCCACCTGGGAGCCCTCGAGGGCCTCGCTGGGGCCCGACACCTCCAGCACCTGTGGTTCGTCTGGGGGGGGGACAGGTGAGTCAGGGACAGCTGGGCAGGTGAGGTAGGGACACCTGGGCAGGTGAGGTAGGGACAACAAAAACTGCCCAGGTGAGTCAGGAACCCCAAAAACTGCCCAGGTGAGTCAGGGACACCTGGGCAGGTGAGTCAGGGACAGATAAAACCTCCCAAAATCTGCCCAGGTGAGTCAGGGACACCTGGACAGGTGAGTCAGGGACAGACAAAACCTCCCAAAATCTGCCCAGGTGAGTCAGGGACGCCTGGACAGGTGAGGCAGGGACACCTGGGCAGGTGAGGCAGGGAGAACAAAAACTGCCCAGGTGAGTCAGGGACACCTGGACAGGTGAGGCAGGGAGAACAAAAACTGCCCAGGTGAGTCAGGGACACCTGGGCAGGTGAGGTAGGGGCACCAAAATCTGCCCAGGTGAGTCAGGGACACCAAAAACTGCCCAGGTGAGTCAGGGAGGGCTCAGAACATGGACAGGTGAGTCGGGGACACCTGGACAGGTGAGGTAGGGGCATCAAAAACTGCCCAGGTGAGTCAGGGACACCTGGGCAGGTGAGTCAGGGGCACCTGGGCAGGTGAGGCAGGGACGCCAAAAACTGCCCAGGTGAGGCAGGGACACCAAAAACTGTCCAGGTGAGTCAGGGACACCTGGGCAGGTGAGGCAGGGACAGCAAAAACTGCCCAGGTGAGTCAGGGAGAGACCAAAATCTCTGCAAAACCTCCCCAGGTGTGCCCAGGTGTGTCCAGGTGTGTTTCTAACCCCCCCCCAGGTGTGCCCAGGTGTGCCCAGGTATTCCCAGGTGTGTGTCCACCCCCCCCAGGTGCCCCCAGGTGTGCCCAGGTGTGCCCAGGTGTGCCCAGGTGCATTTCCATCCCCGCCAGGTGCCCCCAGGTGTGCCCAGGTGTGTTTCTACCCCCCCCAGATGTGTCCAGGTGTCCCCAGATGCCCCCAGGTGTGTTTCCATCCCACCCAGGTGCCCCCAGGTACGCCCAGGTGCATTTCCATCCCCGCCAGGTGTGCCCAGGTGTGCCCCAGGTGCCGCAGGTGTATCCCTGGTGTATCCCAGGTGTATCCCAGGTGTGCCCAGGTGTGTTTCTCTCCCCCCCAGGTGTGCCCAGGTGCCCCCAGGTGCGTTCTCCACCCCCCCAGGTGCCCCCAGGTGCCCCCAGGTGTGCCCCAGGTGCCCCCAGGTGTATCCCAGGTGCCCCCAGGTGCATCTCCACCCCCCCAGGTACCCCCAGGTGTGCCCAGGTGCCCCCAGGTGTGTTTTTACCACCCCCAGGTGCCCCCAGGTGCGTTTCCATCCCCCCCAGGTGCCCCCAGGTGTGCCCAGGTGCCCCCAGGTGCCCCCAGGTGTGCCCAGGTGTGTTTCTCTCCCCCCCAGGTGTGCCCAGGTGCCCCCAGGTGCGTTTCCATCCCCCCCAGATGTGCCCAGGTGTGCCCAGGTGTGCCCAGGTGCCCCCAGGTGTGCCCAGGTGCCCCCAGGTGCGTCTCCACCCCCCCCAGTCGCGCTCACACTGCACGTCCAGCGCCACGCCGGCGTTGAAGGCCAGGCTGGAGTTGGGCAGGGTCACCTGGCAGCCCAACCTGCGGCCGCCGTCCTCGCGCCGGGGCCGGAAGCGGAGCCGCGCCACCACGGAGCCGGCGCCGGCCGCGTCCTCGCGCCGCTCGCTCTCGGAAACTTCCGGAAGCTCCTCGGTCCCCTCCCAGCGAAGGCGCGGCCGCTGGCGGGGACACGAGTCCGGCACGCGGCACCGCAGCTCGGCCACCGCGCCGGCCACCAGCTCGGCCGGCACCTCCAGCACCGGCTCCTCTGAAAAACACCAAAAAGGCAAAAAAATGTCAACAAATGGCACCAAAAAGCGTCAAAAATGGGATCAGGATAGAGAAAAATCGAGTTCTAGGTGTGTCAAAAATTTCTGTTGTTGGTCCTAAAAATTGAGCTCTGGATGTTCCAAAAGTCGAGTTCTAGAGGTTCCAAAAATTCCTGTTCTTGATCCCAAAAATCGAGTTCTGGATGTCAAAAAAATTGAGTTCTGGGTGTGTCAAAATTCCTGTCCTTGATTGCCAAAATAAAGTTCTAGATGTCTCAAAAATTCCTGTTCTTGATCCCAAAAATTGGGACTGGATGTCCCAAAAGTCGAGTTCTAAATGTCTCAAAAGTCGAGTTCTAGGTGTCCCAAAAATCCCTGTCCTTGATCCCAAAATTCAAGTTCTAGATGTCCCAAAAATTGAGTTCTGGGTGTGTCAAAAATTCCTGTCCTTGATCCCAAAAATCGAGTTCTGGGTGTGTCAAAAATTCCTGTCCTTGATCCCAAAAATCGAGTTCTGGGTGTGTCAAAAATTCCTGTTCTTGATTGCAAAAATTGAGTTCTGGATGTACCAAAAATCCCTGTTCTTGATCCCAAAAAATGGGACTGGATGTCCCAAAAATCAAGTTCTGGGTGTGTCAAAAATCGAGTTCAGGGTTTGTCAAAAATCCCTGTTCTTGGTCCTAAAAATCGAGTTCTGGATGTCCAAAAAATCGAGTTCTGGGTGTGTCAAAAATTCCTGTCCTTGATTGCAAAAATTGAGTTCTGGATGTCAAAAAAAATTCCTGTTCTTGATCCCAAAAAATGGGACTGGATGGACCAAAAATCGAGTTCTAGATGGACCAAAAATTCCTGTCCTTGATCCCAAAAGTTGAGTTTTAGATGTCCCAAAAATCCCTGTTCTTGATCCTAAAAATTGTGTCTGGATGTCCCAAAAATCGAGTTCTAGATGTCTCAAAAGTCGAGTTCTAAGTGTCTCAAAAGTCGAGTTCTAGGTGTCCCAAAAATCCCTGTCCTTGATCCCAAAATTCAAGTTCTAGATGTCCCAAAAATTGAGTTCTGGGTGTGTCAAAAATTCCTGTCCTTGATCCCAAAAAATGGGACTGGATGGACCAAAAATCGAGTTCTAGGTGTCCCAAAAATTGAGATCTGGATGTCCCAAAAATTCCTGTCCTTGATCCCAAAATTCAAGTTCTAGATGTCTCAAAAATCGAGTTCTAGATGTCCAAAAAAATTGAGTTCTGGATGTCCCAAAAATCCCTGTCCTTGATCCTAAAAATTGTGTCTGGATGTCCCAAAAATCGAGTTCTGGGTGTGTCAAAAATTGAGTTCTGGGGGTGTCAAAAATCCCTGTCCTTGATCCCAAAAAACGAGATCAGGATAGAGCAAAAATCGAGTCCTGAATGTGTCAAAAATTCCTGTTCTTGATTGCAAAAATCGAGTTCTAGATGTCTCAAAAATCCCTGTTCTTGATCCCAAAAAATGGGACTGGATGTCCCAAAAATCAAGTTCTGGGTGTGTCAAAAATCGAGTTCAGGGTTTGTCAAAAATCCCTGTCCTTGATCCCAAAAAACGAGATCAGGATAGAGCAAAAATCGAGTCCTGAATGTGTCAAAAATTCCTGTTCTTGATTGCAAAAATCGAGTTCTAGATGTCCCAAAAATCCCTGTTCTTGATCCCAAAAAATGGGACTGGATGTCCCAAAAATCAAGTTCTGGGTGTGTCAAAAATCGAGTTCAGGGTTTGTCAAAAATCCCTGTTCTTGGTCCTAAAAATCGAGTTCTGGATGTCCAAAAAATCGAGTTCTGGGTGTGTCAAAAATTCCTGTTCTTGATTGCAAAAATTGAGTTCTGGATGTCAAAAAAAATTCCTGTTCTTGATCCCAAAAAATGGGACTGGATGTCCCAAAAATTCCTGTCCTTGATCCTAAAAATTGTGTCTGGATGTCCCAAAAATCGAGTTCTAGTTGTCTCAAAAATTGAGTTCTAGATGTACCAAAAATTCCTGACCTTGATCCTAAAATTTGTGTCTGAATGTCCCAAAATTTGAGTTCTGGGTGTGTCAAAAATTCCTGTTCTTGATCCCAAAAATCGAGTTCTGGATGTCCCAAAAATCCCTGTCCTTGATCCCAAAAATCGAGTTCTAAAGGTCCCAAAAATCCCTTTTCTTGATCCTAAAAATTGAGTTCTAGATGTCCCAAAAATCAACTTCTGGATTCCCAAAAAATCGAGTTCTGGGTGTACCAAAAATTCCTGTTCTTGATCCTAAAAATCATGTCTGGATGTCCCAAAAATCAAGTTCTAGATTTCCCAAAATTCCTGTCCTTGATTGTAAAAATCAAGTTCTGAGTGTGTCGAAAATTCCTATTCTTCATCCCAAAATATGGGACTGGATGGACCAAAAATTGAGTTCTAGATGTCTCAAAAATTGAGTTCTAGATGTCCCAAAAATCCCTGTTCTTGATCCCAAAATATGGGGCTGGATGGACCAAAAATTGAGTTCTAGATGGACCAAAAATTGAGTTCTAAATTTCAAAAAAATCCCTGTCCTTGATCCCAAAATTCAAGTTCTAGATGTCCCAAAAATTGAGTTCTGGGTGTGTCAAAAATTCCTGTTCTTGATTGCAAAAATTGAGTTCTGGATGTCTCAAAAATTGAGTTCTAGATGTCCCAAAAATCCCTGTTCTTGATCCCAAAATATGGGGCTGGATGGACCAAAAATTGAGTTCTAGATGGACCAAAAATTGAGTTCTAAATTTCAAAAAAATCCCTGTCCTTGATCCCAAAATTCAAGTTCTAGATGTCCCAAAAATTGAGTTCTGGGTGTGTCAAAAATTCCTGTTCTTGATTGCAAAAATTGAGTTCTGGATGTCTCAAAAATTGAGTTCTAGATGTCCCAAAAATCCCTGTTCTTGATCCCAAAATATGGGGCTGGATGGACCAAAAATTGAGTTCTAGATGGACCAAAAATTGAGTTCTAAATTTCAAAAAAATCCCTGTCCTTGATCCCAAAATTCAAGTTCTAGATGTCCCAAAAATTGAGTTCTGGGTGTGTCAAAAATTCCTGTTCTTGATTGCAAAAATTGAGTTCTGGATGTCAAAAAAAAATCCTGTTCTTGATCCCAAAAAATGGGACTGGATGGACCAAAATTCGAGTTCTAGATGTCTCAAAAGTCGAGTTCTAGGTGTCAAAAAAATCCCTGTCCTTGATCCCAAAATTCAAGTTCTAGATGTCTCAAAAATCGAGTTCCAGATGTCCAAAAAAATCAGAGAAAATCCCTAAAAAATCCTAAAAAATTTCTAAAAAATCTCTAAAAATTCCTAAAAAAAATCTCAAAAAATCACTAAAAAAACCCCTTAAAAATCACTAAAAAAAACCCTTAAAAATCACTAAAAAAACCCCTAAAAAATCCCTAAAAAAATCCCAAAAAAATCCCCAAAAATTTCTTAAAAATCCCGAAAAAATAAAAAAAAAAATCCTGAAAAAATCCCTAAAAAATCAGATAAAAATCCCTAAAAAATCCTAAAAAATCACTAAAAAAATCACAAAAAAATCCCTAAAATATCTGTAAAAAATACAAACAAATTTCTAAAAAATCCCTACAAAATCCCTAAAAAATCTCTAAAAAATCCCTAAAAAATCACTAAAAAATCACTAAAGAATCCTAACAAATTTCTAAAAAATCTCTAAAAACTCTCTAAAAAATCCCTAAAAAATCCCTAAAAAATCACTTAAAAATCACAAAAAAATCTGAAAAAATCCTAAAAAAATCCCAAAAAATTACTAAAAAATACCTAAAAAATCCCAAAAAATTACTATAAAATCCCTAAAAAATCACTAAAAACTCACTAAAAAATCACTAAAAAATCCCTAAAAAATCACTAAAAAATTTCTAAAAAATCCCTAAAAAATCCCAAAAAATCACTAAAAAATCACTAAAAAATCACTTAAAAATCGCTAAAAAATCACTAAAAAATCTCTAAAAAATCCCTAAAAAATCCCTAAAAAATCCCTAAAAAATCCCTAAAAAATCCCCAAAAATTACTAAAAAATTCCTAAAAAATCCCTAAAAAATCACTAAAAAATCTGAAAAAAATCCAAAAAAAATCCCAAAAAATTACTAAAAAATCCCTAAAAAATCACTAAAAAATCACTAAAAAATCACAAAAAAATTACAAAAAAATCACTAAAAAATCCCTAAAAAATCACTAAAAAATCCCTAAAAAATCACTAAAAAACCCCAAAAAATCACTAAAAAATCCCAAAAAAATCAGAAAAAATCCCCAAAAAATCAGAAAAAAATCAGAATTACCCCAAATTTCACTCACCCATGACCTCGAGCGTGGTGTGCTCGCTGAAGCTGTACTGGTTGTATCCTCCCAGGTCTCCCCTGCAGTAATACCTGCCGGCCAGCTCGGGGCTGAGGGGCGGCCCCAGCTGCAGGGAGCAGTCGCGCAGCCCGGGGTCCCCGACCAGCCCCGAAAAATACCCCAAAAAGTACCCAAAAAATCCCAAAAAAATCTGTAAAAAATCCCCAAAAAATTGCTTAAAAATCAGAAAAAATGCCCTAAAAAATCTCAGAAAAATCGAAACAAATTCCTAAAAAATCACTAAAAAATCAGAGAAAAATCCTTAAAAATCCCTTAAAAATCTCAAAAAATTCCAAAAAAATTCCTAAAAAATCCCTAAAAAAATCTCTAAAAAATCTCTAAAAAATCACTAAAAAATCCCTAAAAAATCCCAAAAAATCACTAAAAAATTTCTAAAAAATCCCAAAACATCACTAAAAAAATCACTTAAAAATCACTAAAAAATCACTAAAAAATCCCTAAAAAATCCCAAAAAATTACTAAAAAATTTCTAAAAAATCCCTAAAAAAACACTAAAAAATCACTAAAAAACCCCAAAAAATCACTAAAAAATCACTAAAAAATTTCTAAAAAATCCCTAAAAAATCCCTAAAAAATCACTATAAAATCACTAAAAAATCCCGAAAAAATCAGAAAAAATCACTAAAAAATCACTAAAAAATCACTAAAAAATCACTAAAAAATCACCAAAAAATCGAAATAAAATCAGAAAAAAACCCCAAAAAAATCCCAAAAAGTCAGAATTACCCCAAATTTCACTCACCCATGACCTCTAGCGTGGTGTGCTCGCTGAAGCTGTACTGGTTGTATCCTCCCAGGTCTCCCCTGCAGTAATACCTGCCGGCCAGCTCGGGGCTGAGGGGCGGCCCCAGCTGCAGGGAGCAGTCGCGCAGCCCGGGCTCCCCGACCAGCCCCGAAAAACACCCCAAAAAATACCCAAAAAATCCCGAAAAAATCCCCAAAAAATCGCAAAAAATTCCTAAAAATTCACTAAAAAAATCATTAAAAAATCACTAAAAAATCTCAAAAAAATCCCTAAAAAATATTAAAAAATTACGAATAAATTTCTGAAAAATCACTAAAAAATCACTAAAAAATCCCTAAAAAATCACTAAAAAATCCTAAAAATTTTCTAAAAAATCCCTAAAAAATCAGATAAAAATCCCTAAAAATTACTAAAAAATTTCTAAAAAATCCTTTAAAAATCTCTAAAAAATCACTAAAAAATCACTTAAAAATTCCTAAGAAATCACTAAAAAATCACTAAAAAATCCAAAAAAAATCTGAAAAAATCCCTAAAAAATCACTAAAAAATTCCTGAAAAAATCCCAAAAAATTACTAAAACATCCCTAAAAAATCACTAAAAAATCACTAAAAAATCACTAAAAAATCACTAAAAAATCACTAAAAAATCACTAAAAAATCGAAAAAAATCCCCAAAAAATCACAAAAAAATCGAAATAAAATCAGAAAAAAACCCCAAAAAATCAGAAAAAAATTGGAATTTCTCCCCAAACCACTTACCCATAACCTCTAGCGTGGTGTGCTCGCTGAAGCTGTACTGGTTGTATCCTCCCAGGTCTCCCCTGAAGTAATACCTGCCGGCCAGCTCGGGGCTGAGGGGCGGCCCCAGCTGCAGGGAGCAGTCGCGCAGCCCGGGGTCCCCCACCAGCCGCGCTCTCCCGGCGAAGCTCTCGTGCACGGCGCCGGGTTTGGAGCGCGCCACCACGGGCGGGTAATTTTTGGG